>NC_088346.1:18520000-18797500 GCF_036884655.1 Musa acuminata AAA Group | reverse complement strand
TCGAACGGAGGCTGATCGTAGCTGGAGTTGGATGTCTCGGCATGGTTCAAGGACAAGGACAATCCACCGCTGCTGGACTGCCCATTCCCCTCGCATGGTGGGAATAGAAACCTTGCCCGGGGTCCGTCGACAAGCATCTGATTCGGTGGCTGCCATGGGCACAAGGGCAACCTCTCGGGTGTAACCATCAGATTCTCATTCGACGGTTGGGGGAAGCTGCAGGATGCGGCGTGGGCCGAGCTGCCGATCACGGAGAAGGAGGCTCTCCAGTTGTCGGAGTTCTCTTGAGGCTTGCAGGGTATCCCCAGCATCTCCATCCCCGTCTGCAGGCTGTAGAGCTCCTGGCTTGGTTGGAAGCTCTGCATCACTGGTTCGATCGTGGAGGAAAAGTTGGTGTAACCCATGGTTTGGTGATGGTGAGACATATGGGCCTTTTTAGGTAACTCAAGAAAGAATGCTTCAGCAAGAAGTATTCTCTATAATCTTTAATCTTATCAATCCAGAACAACAAAAAAGATCATATCAATCTACGAATGGACTAATCGAGCTTGATATTATAACCTTTGGTAATCTATATGAAACATAAATAAATGTGCAGGAGAACCATGCTTACCGATGCACTAGAGCAGAAGTCAAGTCTATCTTGTAACAGAAGTGAAGGGCTTTTCACATGGCGAGGAAACTGGGACGGGGATGATGGACGATGAGAAGCTGAAGGATGATTATGAGCTAACATACACATATAAGCATCTGCAACGCTTCCAAACCCATAGAAAGCAAATCCACTCGACGTCAAATCTTTAAAGATAAAGATAAAAAAGAAAGAGAAGCAACAACATCATATATCAGCGACGGGCATCTCGAGCAGAGAGTATCGGCGTAAGGGGACCCTGCCCTTCGACTCTTGAACTCTCTGCCAAACGCCGCATGGCCACACACACACACACACACTCTCTCTCTCTCTGGTTGCCACGTAATAGGCCATTTTTTTTCGCTTTTTAGTGTTTATGGAGATGGAATTGCAGTGATGTCCAACAGCTCGGCTTCATTTATTGCATGTTTTCATGAACAGAAAGAGTGAGAGATCTCGGTTTGGCACATATCCCAAGTTCTCCAGGGTGAAGGGCAGCTCTCTTTCTTTCTCGTCCACAGCAAGCAGGGGGGCCACGCCTTTTCAGATGGGCTGCTGTTGCTCCTGCCGTTGTCATATGAACCAAGCCCATGCGTTAATTTGGTCTTACAGAGTTACAGTGTTGTTTTCATCAGCTTCTTCTCTTCCTTCCCATTCTAGTCCAAAGCTAGTGAGATGAGAGAGAGGGCGAAGGGAAGAGGAGTAACAGTGCCATAGATGCGCCTGTAAAATATTCCGGAAATAGAGTCTGGCCCCGATCCAAAGGGGGTGTGGTCCTCCATTTCCAACAAAGTCCCATGGAAACACCTATTAAGATGGGACCAATGCGACCTTGGGACCGCAACTCCATCTCTCTCTCTCTCTCTCTCTCGCTCTCTCTCTTTCTCACTCTCTCATTTTCTCCTTTCTTCCCCTCTCGTTCACACTATTTTACCTTTTGGTGGTCCTCCATCGTGCTTACTTGGAGGTCCTCCAGACCTCGTACCCTATTTTTCTATCATAAAAATCTTGTCTTCTAGCCTTACTTTTAGCTGCTAATCCAATCCTCTCTTCCTCTATATTAACCCCTAAAGACGTCAAACTTTCGTATGTTTTACATCATCATCATCATCCTGGGTTTGTCTTCCTTCGATTAAAACGTAACATCAAATACAATCCAACAGCAGTAGAGGAACAGGAACTGGTCCACAGTTGCACTATCTGTTGATAATTGATGGTAGGCGATTGCGTGTCGTCTACGTGTGTAGGGCCTGTAGGCTACTAAAGGGAAGGCATTTGCGCGGGCTAAATGCCATGCATGCTTCGGCAACACCTACGTCTCTTTGTCGTCGGACGACCCAAACTGCATTCTATCGACCTGTGTCCATCACACGGAGTAAGACATCCACAACCAAAACAGACGGATGGCAACAATTGTTTCCTCCACTGCACTAATTATTTAGTAATAAACTTGCAGAATGGTCATGAAGTAACTGGTCTCCGTAAGATTTGTGTATAGAGATTCTAGAGCCTCAATTATTATTTAGGCGGTGGGAGGGGCTTTTAATCATCGGTGGAAGGGCCCTGGAAATTAAAAAAGCAATCCAAATAATTGAGGGATGATGCTGGACGCACGCAATCATTGTGCAATCGAAAAGGTTGGTGTCTTCAATCCTGGTATCAACTTAAAATCCGGAAATCGACAACCGAAAGACTAACAAGTGGAAATTTCTTTTACCTCGGTCGCCTCCGAATCAGCTGATAGCCTTTTATCTTTTCTTTTTGTTCAATATCCATGAGACTATTTTATTAGGATCGAGTCGGTACTGAAAGAGGGAAAGGTGATTACTGCTTTCGATAAAAATGTTAATTTTAAAAATCTTCATTTTGATAAAAAATTATATCGGAAATATGTTAACTTGAAAGCGTATGAAAATGAATAAGTAAATAAAGTAGTTTATAATGAAAGTAAAGAGTTTAAAGTAAATGTAAACTGAGTTTTACAGTGGTTCGGTCATCGTGGCCTACCTCCACTCTCGATTCCTCTTCCGTCAAGGCCACCAGCATCCACTAACGATCTTCTTTAAATGGACGAAGATCAATTATCTTTTTACACTCGTTTTCCTTTTCACGGGTTTAGGAGACAACCCTTACAAGTCTCTCTTTCTTATATCTCACTTTTCTCTTTAGACGAACTTCTAAATACTAGTAATAGGTGATCCTAAATCCTAAGAGAGTTTCTCAATTTTTTTCAAATATTCTTTTCCTCTTTTTCAACTCAATTGCTCAATTCTTTCTATGCCATGCAAAAATAGCTGGGGTATTTATAGACCCCAAATGACTTCAAAATTATACAGAAAAAGGTCACATTCCGAGTTTCTCAAGTACTAGCGGTACCACCGCTTGTGCTGAGCAGTACCACCACCTACAACACTAATACTATGCGATATCACTACATAGTCTAGCGGTACCACCGCTTGACATAGTCTAGGAGATTGTGTTTGGGCGGTACTATCACCCAGACTAGCGGTACCACGGCCTAGTCTGGTGGTACTATCGCCTAACATACTCTTAGAGATTGTCTCATAGACTAAGCCATTGGCGGTGCCACTGCTTGGACTGACGGTGCCATCGATTGACTTAACTTTTGAGTCATTGAACGAGTCTTTCTCTTGGCCCAAAATAGCTCCACTTTGGGACCAATTGACCCCTAATTGTGTTAGCTTAATTATATTCTAAATCAACCCAATTACGACCTAAACTAACTTGATCTAGACAAATTATTACAAGCAAGAATACCATGTTGTTTGACATATTATTGGTTTATTGGCGTTTCATCCGATGCTTCGGTGCATCATCCTTTTTTGTGGCCTTTTGCCCAATTGACATGTTGACCTTTGCAACTCTAATCTTCTTGATACAATATTCGCTCTTCTAGGCCCGTTGCCCGAACTCATGGTACAAAGCCTTCTACCGACACGTTCACCGATCTTCCGGCTCGACGTCCAATCTTCTGATATATTCCACTTCGGCCCAACATTCGATTCCTCCTGCTTTAAACAATTTACCTCTCCTGATTGAAGCTAGTCTTACATCACTCAAAATATAGATTAGATCATAACATTATCAATTGGTTTTATCATTAAAATCTAATATTCAACAAAAATATGATGATATGATTATTATACTTTGATACCATGATGATTTGAAATATTTATGATGATACATGCAAAACTTATGATAATGATTCATGCAATATAATGATATACACATAATTGTTGGGAAATCATGGGGGCGACATCATATGCGCAGTTGAAGAACAAGAAAACAAAAATCCCCGATTCCCAAAAAGATGTTCGTCGTCGTGCGAAGATTGGTGCGCAAAAATCCGCAAAACACAAAACTGCGTATAGATATTGTGTTACCTAGGGAGATCGTATATCCCTGTTTCCTTGCATATCCTTAGGAGAGGGTGAAGGAGGTCAAGCGTCCTCCTCTCTAGCGGTGATCCACACAGCAGGGTTACGACGACGCTCCTCAAAACTCCAGGCCTACTCTGAGGTGGAGAGGGAGAGGAGAATAGGAAAGGCAAGCAAAGACTCTAGCCGATGAGGCTGTGAATCCCTCCTATTTATAGAGATCCCGTGTCAAAACCCTAATGGGTCCTTCCCTAGTGGGTATTGGATCTGCATCCAATAAGACAAGGGCTCCGTCGGATATCTCATATCTGAACCTCTACTCATCGCAATGCCTATCATATGTGTGTGACCCTCTAGGCCCAATATCGAGCTGGCCGTGAGTCATACCTGTCAGAACTCCTTCTAACTCAGTGAATTATTATCTCTGTAATAATTCACTCGACTCATCGACTACGGACGTACTAGGCCACTACGCCGTAGTCCCTAGACGATACAGGGGAATCCAATCCATTGGACCTGTTTGTCCTCAGTTACCATGTACCTATAGTCCCTCATCCATCTAATATCCCAGAGATAGTATATCGAGCATGGTGCTGTTAGACCCATACGGTTTCTACTCAAGTCTCGCTCTAATCGGATTCTCCCGGAGAACTCTTTCTCTCTCAACCCGAATGACCCTGGCCAGGGATTTGTCTGAGCAAGAACACATGGGATATTCCTCTCATGACGCCGAGAGTGGATGATCCTCTGTCGACACTCAATAGCCCTCGTAAGGTCGACTACCACTCCCAATGACCAGTTGTACTAGATCTGGGATAGCCAAACCTATAAGTCTGGTATCAAAGAGTGGAGCACTCATACAGGACATCCTTGGTGTCTCAAGTCTAAGGACCAGATACACCACTAGGACTATGGAATCGCTGTCTGACAATAAGGCATCATCAACCATCCAGCATTCCGTAAGTGGATCAATCAGTGAACTCATTCTCCAATGAGCACCTGAACTGTATCCCTAGTGTCCCTACACGAGCAGCTATGAGACCAGCTGCATCCATCATATGGACGGGTATACAGCACACCGGTCTATCCGGTTATCATGATGTCCCTCTCGAGTAACCTATGACCGGGATTATTTAGGATATGTGTTTAAAGGTGAATCGATCTCATTATCGTGATCTCATCACGATCCGATTCCCATTGCACAAATCCAAGGACATCACAATATATATATGCATTTATACAATAGTTATAAAGTGATATACACCAAAATATAATAAGCAAAAAGATTCTGTATCAAGTCACATGTACCATCACTCACGTGATTGGCTTGCTGGGCACCTATGACTAGCAATCTCCCACTTGACCTAAAGCCAATCACCTATGTGTCTGATCCCCGTCAGACTTCTATGATGCTCAAAGACAAAATGAGACAACGACTTTGTCAGTGGATTTGCAATGTTATCTTCGGATGAAACTCTTTCCACTGCTACATATCCTCGGGTTACGATCTCTCTAATAAGCTGGAACCTCTTCAGAACACTTCTGATGAGAACCGGGTTCCCTTATTTGAGTAATCGCCCCATAGTTGTCGCAATATAAGGAAGTCGACTTCTCGCTATTCGAAACGACTCCCAAATCTGTGATGAACATCTTCACCCAGACTCCCTCCTTTGCTGCATATGATGCAGCAATGTACTCCGCCTCTGTGGTCGAGTCAGTAGTGGTATCTTGCTTGGAACTCTTCCAGCACACTGCTCCTCCATTCAAGGTGTACACATACCCTGAATTCGACTTGCTATCATCGACATCAGACTGAAAAACTTGAGTCAGTGTAGCCTTCAACCTTAAGGCTATTACCTCCATATACTAGTAAAAGATCCTTAGTCCTTCTCAAGTACTTAAGGATACACTTTACTGCTTTCCAGTGCTCCAAGCCTGGATCCGCCTGATACCTGCTCGTGACACTCAGAGCATGCGCTATATCAGGCCTAGTACATAGCATGGCATACATGATAGACCCTATTGCTGAGGCATAAGGTATCATATCCATGTTCGCCCTTTCTTCTAGAGTCTTTGAGGACATACTTGTAGAAAGCGATATCCCATGTCTCATCGGTATGAGACCTCTCTTGGAATATTCCATGCCAAACCTTTTGACAATAGTTTCTATGTACCTGGACTGGGACAAGCCAAGCATCCTCTTGGATCTATCTCTATAGATTCTAATCCCCAAGATATAAGATGCTTCCCCTAAGTCCTTCATGGAGAAGTGTCTAGATAACCAAGCCTTTACTGTGGATAACATTCCTATGTCATTCCCAATGATGAGGATGTCATCCACGTATAACACCAAAAAAAGGTGATAGCGCTCCCACTTACCTTTCTGTATACACAAGGCTCATCTTCGTTCTTAACGAAGTCATAAGATCTGATTGCCTCATCAAATCTTATGTTACAACTTCGGGAAGCTTGCTTTAGTCCATAAATGGATTTAAGCAACCTACACACCTTATCTGGGCAGTTCTTGGACACGAATCCCTCAGGTTGCATCATATACACCTCCTCCTCGAGGTTCCCATTGAGGAAAGTGGTTTTCACATCCATCTGCCAGATCTCATAATCATAGTGTGCTGCAATAGCCAATAGAATTCTGATGGATTTTAGCATTGCTACGGGTGAGAAGGTTTCGTCGTAGTCAACACCTTGCCTTTGACGATACCCTTTAGCCACTAGCCTTGCTTTATAGGTCTCTACCTTTCCATCTACTCCGATCTTTTTCTTAAAGATCCATTTGCAACCGATGGGTACAATACCTTCGGGCGCATCAATTAGGTTCCAAACCTTATTGGAGTACATAGAATCTATCTCAGAATTCATGGCTTCTTGCCACTTCCCGGAGTCTATACTCATAATAGCCTCCTCATAGGTCTGAGGATCAATATCCTCAGCATCCTCTCCTCTAATATGTCCCACATATCTCTCAGGAGGATGAGATACTCTATCAGACCTGCGTAAAGTTGAAACTTGTGTATTAGGTACCTGAACAGACTCGGGCTGTAGAGTGGTGCTTGAGCTTGGTTCTTTAACTTCGCTCAACTCTATCATTCTCCCACTGTCTCCGCCAAGAATGTGTTCCTTCTCAAGGAACACTGCTCTCTTAGCTACAAAGACCTTTTGGTCCTCGAGATGATAGAAATAATATCCACAAGTTTCCTTGGGGTATCCCACATATTTGCATCGCTCTGTCCTTGATTCTAACTTATCGGGCTTATGTCTTCTAACATGGGCAGGGCAGCCCCAAATCTTAACAACCTTAAGATCAGGCTTCTTCCCTTTCCATATCTCATATGGTGTAGACACTACCGACTTAGTTGGAACTCTGTTCAGAAGATAAGCTGTAGTTTCTAGGGCATATCCCCAGAATGAGATGGGTAGGTCAGCGAAACTCATCATGGACCGTACCATATCTAATAATGTACGATTTCTCCTTTCAGAGACACCATTGAGCTGAGGTGTATAAGGAGTTGTCCATTGGGATAATATCCCATGGTCCTTAAGGAACCGAGTAAACTCTGTACTTAAGTATTCACCTCCTCGATCTGATCGAAGAGTTTTGATACTCTTTCCAGTCTGGTTCTCCACCTCATTCTTATACTCTCTAAATTTCTCAAAGGCCTCGGACTTGTACTTCATTAAGTACACATATCCATACCTTGAGAAATCATCAGTAAATGTAATGAAGTAGGAGTAACCTCCAATGGCATGAGTTGACATGGGTCCACATACATCACTATGTATGAGTTCCAACAACTCATTGGCTCTCTCTCCAGTTCTACTAAACGGAGATTTGTTCAGTTTTCCACGAATGCAAGGCTCACAAGTTGCATATGACACATAGTCGAATGGATCTAGATATCCATCATTTAGCAACTTTTGAATCCTTCTTTCATGGATGTGACCTAGCCTACAATGCCACAGGTATGCACTGTTCAACTCATCTCGTTTCCTTTTGGACACATTTGCATTCATGATATGTGGAGTGGTGTCTAACATAAATAAACCATTATGCGATGTTCCTTTCGTGATGATCTTATCATCTAATAATATCGAACAATCATTGTTCTCAAAAACAAATTTATATCCACTAACTGTTAAACATGAAATGGAGATAATATTTTTGATAATAGAAGGAACAAAATAACATGCATCTAATGCAATAAAAGCTCCACTAGGCAGATGTAGGGCGACCTCGCCAACAGCTAATACAACAACTTTTGCTCCATTACCCATCTTGAGGTCCATCTCGCCTCTCTCTAGTCTCCTAGGCCTTACCAGAACCTGCAACGAATTGCATATATGATAAGCACTACCGGTATCCAATACCCATGTGTTATCATAAGAGTCTGACAAATGGAGACTGATCATGAATGTACCTGAAGCTTCATCAAGCTTTTGTTTCGCCCTTTCTGCAAGGTACTCTTTGTAGTTTCTTTTCCAATGCCCATCTTTACCACAGTGAAAGCACTGGCCTTTGTCCTTTGTTGGGTCTTTCTTAGCAACCTTTGCTTTACCTTGTTTGCCCTTGCCCTTTCCCTTCTTAAGGGACCTTTCTGCTTTCCTTTTCTTTCTGGTCTCACCAGTGTAGAGAACTGGCTTCTCTTTCTTAATAGTACTCTCTGCCTCCCTCAACATATTGAGGAGCTCTGGGAGAGTCACCTCAAGCTTGTTCATATTAAAATTCATTATGAACTGTGAAAAGGAATCTGGTAGGGACTGAAGCACAATGTCCACACACAAGTTATCCTCTAGGACCATTCCTAGACCTGTGAGTTTCTCTATCCACTCAATCATCTTTAGGACATGGTTCTGAACCGGTGTCCCTCAGTCATCCTAGCGCGGAAAAGGCTCTTGGATATCTCATATCGTTGAGTCCTTACCTGTTCCTCAAACAATTTGAGGACATGTAGGAGAATGGATCTGGCATCCATCTTTTCATGTTGTCTCTGTAACTCTGGAGTCATAGAGCCCAACATATAGCACTTAGCAAGAGTGGAGTCATCAATGTACTTCACGTAGCGAGCGATCTCATCCTCGCTTGCCCCTTCTTCGGGCGTAGGCATCACTGTATCAAGGACGTACACGATTTTCTCCGCTGTGAGAACAATTCTCAAGTTACGGAGCCAATCCGTATAATTTGGACCAGTGAGGCGGTTGACATCAAGTATGCCACGTAAGGGATTTGAAAGCGACATTTTCTGAAAATAAAGATGTAGCAGAAATGAATAACATGCAGATTTTGCAAGAAATAAACTATCAAGATATGGACTTCTATCTTAATATGCTCCCACTATTTTACTAACGAGTCACGCGACACCCTCAGCACGTGAAACGGAAGTCTCCGGCAGACTTCTAGTGGGGATCAGGATCCAATTAGCGTCTTAGTGTAACCTCGAGGGACTCGACCAATCACACTAAGCCTAAAAGGTAGGCAACTCTTGCCGATCACAACTCCTTGTGATTCCCGTCCTGTTCGGCCTCCGAATCACCATGGCCTCGAGGGACTCGACCAACCATGATGCTCGGTTAAGTCAACACCTTCGTTACAAGATGAGTCTGATTTGATGATATACCCTCGAGGGACTCGACCAAGCATACCATGCCCTCAGGTCACCGGTGACATCTCTATGTCGTAAGCAAGATAGCGAATCGCGATATAGGTGAGTCTCGAGGGACTCGACCAACTCAACCTACACCGGGAATCGGTTCCTACTCATAACGATGGAAGGCCACGTGGGTCAATCTAATTGCCACACGTTTACTGACTTAATATTATCGAGAGATGTTTCTATAATTTGGTCTCCTAATATGACATGTCACATATATACATATTTAATATATATCTACATCGCATGCAAATATATATACATATCTAGTATGTGTATAAGCAATCACATCAGATGATCATGGATCACAACCTAATATGATTAGGCCCGAGCCAGTAGGCCTAATCACTCACATCAAGATCTATGTGTGCAACGGTGCATCTCCATGCCCTGTGATCGTCCATCTCGTCCTCGTCGGTTCCGTCGATATCTTGATGCATCTCCATGCATCACGATCATCCGTCTCGTGGGTACCGCTATCGCATCCACGCTCCCACTGCGCCTCCTCATGTGATTACAACTTAATCATAGGCACGCAGGCCCGACAATAAACGAGAAATATAATGGAGGTTCGCAGACCTCAATAATAATAATCACAAGTACACACATCACACGGTCCATGATCATCCGTCCACACATCATACATCACATGTATAAATAATCATCATCATGTAGGACTACTAGATAATAATAAAAATAATAATCAACTAAACCTTTTAATTAATTAATATTTTTCTGAAATCAGGGACATGTAGGGAATTTCTCAATTCCTAAGGGTATTTTCGTAATTTGGACAAAAGATAGAAACTAGAATTTCTCAAATTCCGAGGGGCAAAACTATCTTTTGCCCAGAAAACCCTAATACCCTTTCCCCTTTTTGATGCTGCCGCCGCTACCACCCTACAGGCGGCACGCCCGCTGGCGACGGTGTTGCTGCGGGTGGGTGCCCCCTTCGGGCGCCGCTGCCTCCGCAAACGGTGCTATACCGCCGGGCGGCCGCCCCTGAGGGGGGGTTTCGCCCGCGGGAGCAGCGGCGGCAGGCGCCGCTGCCTTGCGGCGCCTCTGCCCGTGGGCTGCCAGCCCCGCCAGCAGCAAGCCTGCTGCAAGCAGACCGCGCGCCGACTGCTACAGGCACAGCGCTTGCGGATGCGCCGGCGCTATGCTGCATGGCTGCGGCTGCCGCTGCAGGTGGCTGCAGTCATGCAGATCGAGGGCAGCAACTGTTGCTGCCTTTCCTCGCTTTTGCGTCAATGATTTTGACGTCAATATTCTTCCTAAACACAACACACGCAGTTCAAAATCAATCATTCGCACGAACAACCTAGCTCTGATACTACTGTTGGGAAATCATGGGAGCGACATCATATGCGCAGCGGAAGAACAAGAAAACAAAAATCCCCGATTCCCAAAAAGATGTTCGTTGTCGTGCGAAGATTGGTGCCCAAAAATCCGCAAAACACAAAACTGCGTATAGAGATTGTGTTACCTAGGGAGATCGTATATCCCTGTTTCCTTGCATATCCTTAGGAGAGGGTGAAGGAGGTCAAGCGTCCTCCTCTCTAGCGGTGATCCACACAGCAGGGTTGCGACGACGCTCCTCAAAACTCCAGGCCTACTCTGAGGTGGAAAGGGAGAGGAGAATAGGAAAGGCAAGCAAAGACTCTAGCCTATGAGGCTGTGAATCCCTCCTATTTATAGAAATCCCGTGTCAAAACCCTAATGGGTCCTTCCCTAGTGGGTATTGGATCTGCATCCAATAAGACAAGGGCTCCGTCGGATATCTCATATCCGAACCTCTACTCATCGCAATGCCTACCATATGTGTGTGACCCTCTAGGCCCAATATCGAGCTGGCCGTGAGTCATACCTGTCAGAACTCCTTCTAACTCAGTGAATTATTATCTCTGTAATAATTCACTCGACTCATCGACTACGGACGTACTAGGCCACTACGCCGTAGTCCCCAGACGATATAGGGGAATCCAATCCATTGGACCTGTTTGTCCTCAGTTACCATGTACCTATAGTCCCTCATCCATCTAATATCCCAGAGACCGTATATCGAGCATGGTGCTGTCAGACCCATACGGTTTCTACTCAAGTCTCGCTCTAATCGGATTCTCCCGGAGAACTCTTTCTCTCTCAACCCGAATGACCCTGGCCAGGGATTTGTCTGAGCAAGAACACATGGGATATTCCTCTCATGACGCCGAGAGTGGATGATCCTCTGTCGACACTCAATAGCCCTCGTAAGGTCGACTACCACTCCCAATGACCAGCTGTACTAGATCTGGGACAACCAAACCTATAAGTCTGGTATTAAAGAGTGGAGCACTCATACAGGACATCCTTGGTGTCTCAAGTCTAAGGACCAGATACACCACTAGGACTACGGAATCGCTGTCTGACAATAAGACATCATCAACCATCCAACATTCCGTAAGCGGATCAATCAATGAACTCATTCTCCAATGAGCACCTGTACTGTATCCCTAGTGTCCCTACACGAGCAGCTATGAGACCAGCTGCATCCATCATATGGACGGGTATACAACACACCAGTCTATCCGGTTATCACGATGTCCCTCTCGAGTAACCTATGACCGAGATTATTTAGGATATGTGTTTAAAGGTGAATCGATCTCATTATCGTGATCTCATCACGATCCAATTCCCATTGCACAAATCCAAGGACATCACAATATATATATGCATTTATGCAATAGTTATAAAGTGATATACGCCAAAATATAATAAGTAAAAAGATTCTGTATCAAGTCACATGTACCATCACTCACGTGATTGGCTTGCTGGGCACTTATGACTAGCAATAATATGTTGCATATGATCATGATTATAATTGCTTTGACTTGAATTTAAGGTTCTATCAATATGACATATTGAAAGAGGGAGTTAAGGTTAACTCCGTCATCAATTGGTTGTCATCATAAAAAAGAGGGAGATTGCTGAATCTTGGATTTTGATGATGAAACCAATTGATAATGTTATGAACTAATCTGCATTTTGAGTGAAATAGAATTAGCTTCGATCATGAGAGGCAAATTGATTGAAGCAAGAGGAATCGAATGTTAGGCCGGAGTGGAACATGTCGGAAGATTGGACGTCGAGCTAGAGGATCGATCAACGTGTCGGCAGAAGACTTTATGCCATGAGTTCAGACATCGGGCCTAGAAGAACGGACATTGCGCTAAGAAGATCGGAATTACGAAGGTCAACATGCCCATTGGACAACAGACCGTAAAAAAGGATGATGTGTCAAAGGATTAGACGAAGCACTGATAAACCAATGACATACCGAATAACTTAATATTCTTACTTATAATAATTTATCTAGATCGAGTCAGTTTAAATCATAATTAAGTTAATTTAAAATAAAATTAAGCTAACAGGACCCTCACTATGGGTTGAATACTGGTGCTAGAAGAAGGTGTATGTACTCAATGAGGCCATGCAAACAATAGAATTAGTTGATAACAAGAGGGAGGATATTAACATGACAGCACTTGGCTATGTGACGTTTGGAAGAAGGCTTCTCATCAGGTGGATGTAGCGTCAGTGATGTCCGGACGTCGACGGAGGGACCATCTCCATGGGAGAATATTTAGATTGGTTTGGGTGGAGCTATCCATCCTTGTCCCATGTATGCTTGTGCTCGATGCCTACTGCGAACCACCTTAACCATGAGTTTGAGATCTATATCAACGCTCATGATACCTAACAGTATCCGATTCACTAATCTGATGTCGCTAAATGATTAATGAATAGGCATATTTATTACAGTTGATCCGCAACCTGAAGTAATTAAAAGCTTTAGTTATGGGGATTAGATGTGTCATCTTGTTCAGATAAAATTATATAATGTCGTGACAAGAATTTAATTGGTCCAAGTCTTTTCACAGAGGTAACCCACTTTATTTGAGGTCAACATTGAGCCGAGATGGTTCAGACAAACATACGCTGAGATTCCGTATTTGCGTTAGGTACTCTGAGAATTAGGTTCGATTTAGCTAATCTATAAATATTAGATATATCTTTAGATATTTATGGGGGACCTTGTGAGAAAGATTTGTTGAAAAGAATAGAAGATAAGAAGAATTATTGAAGAAATCTTTATTAAAGAAGAAGCTTGAATACATTAATATTAACATGTCTCTCTTCTATTTATACAGATTAAAAGGGAGGATTTTCCTTAACGGAATAGAGATTTTCCTCAACAAAGTAGAGAGATTTCCTCGTATAGTTGGAAAAATCTTATTTACTATCATGCCCCCACAAAATGATGCTCTTGTCAAGGATACCAATTTTGGATCGATACAACAGTTTATCAGTTATAGCTGTTGTAGGGCCCGTGAGGAGGGCAAGAGTAGATCGTTGTTGCTATTGTTGCAATTGCTGTAGCTGCAACGATGACAGCAACGACGATGACTACGATGGCGACGACAACAGTTGCAACAGAGGAGAAAGCTACGGTAAAGGAGGAAGTTGCAGTAGAAGAGGAAGCTACAACAGAGGAGCAATAATGCTACAGTAAAGGAGGTATCTGCAGCGATGCTACAATAGAAGAGAAAGCTATAGTAGAGGAAGAAGCTGTAGTAGAGGAATAGTAATGCTACAGTAGAGAAGGTAGCTATAGTGATTTGGTGGAGAAACTTAGTTGATATAGGCAACGCTGATGAAGAAGAAAGCCGCATGGAGGAGAAGAGGGAAGGAGTAGGTAGGGGTTAGAGAGGCAAGAGATGTAGTGAATGACAAGCTTCGATGGCTGTGGAGCCTCACTCGTCTCACCGATACCATGTCGAAAAGAATAGAAGATAAGAAGAATTATTGAAGAAAGTGAAGAAGTTTTATTGAAGAAGTCTTATTGAAGAAGTTTTATTGAAGAAGTTAGGGAAATCTTATCTGCTATCAAGGTTAACTAAAAGAAACTTGAGTTTAGATTAACTAAACATGATTTGAGCTTGAGTTTAGATATTAACTCAAAGAAATTTGTAATATGGTCTAATATGCTGAATATTTTATTTTTGCTCCATGAAGTTAGGCAACCACTACTTAACCATCCAAATCTTTGTGTATATTGTTTCAAGATTTGGGTTTTGTTATTTTTGGAATTAAGTATAAAAGGACTTTTATATGAGGAAAAAATTCTAATGATTTAGGTTTGATTATTTTATAAATACCTCATGTATTTCTATATTTTATATCGAGCCAAGATATAAGAAGACACCGTAATGTTTATATATGAGAGGGAAAACTTGTTCTCGAGATTGAATTGGAATTTATAGTTTATTATCATATTATGAAGAATTTAATTTTTTATCATACATGAAAACTAGGATTATTGAATCACATAAATCTTTGTATTTATTGTATTTTATGTCTGTGTTCTTATTACTGATTCTTAGACTGTTCTTTTTGTATCTCCACAAAGTAGTGTTAAGGTTCAAAGGATCTAAGGTGATTAGGGATTTAACAAAGATATTAGTGATCCTTTTCAAAAGTTTGAATATATCAGTTAGCCTATCTAGTAAAGGCCTTGAAAGTTGATAGCAAGGTCTTATAATTAAATTCCATCTTCATTATTTACACATTGCATAAAGAAGTTTTACATTAAAGAAAATTAATGGAAAAAAATAGTTTCACGTTTTTGACTATATAGGTGAACATTCTTGTTCAGTAATGCTCAACAAAAACTATCAGTAATTACACTTGAAAAGATGCAATATAAAAATGGTGATGATCTTTAGGCAAAAATGTATCTTTTATTGGAGAAACAGATAGGATAAAGAGAGTCTCTAAAAGAGTCGATGGGGGTTGAATTCATAAACAAGTGTCCATAGAGGATGTGAAATTCAACTATGGAAATATTTTTTTGTGAATAAAAAATTTAAATTAAGATTTGATTATTCTATAGATATCCTATTTTCTAGTCTTTACTGGCAGGATGTGTAAAAATAATTTGTTTTCCTAGAATTTCTCTCAAACAAGTCTATACAATGAGAAAATGATAGCAAAAGTAAAGAAATTATTTATCATTTATATGAGAGGGTGTACATCAAGATTTATGCTTAAGTTGGCTGGAGAACGATAAGAAATTCAAGTATAAAAATATTTTTATGAGAATAAGAAAATCTAAAAAAGTAAAATTTGGTTATTTTATAAATACCTTATATATATATATATATATATATATATATATATATATATATATATATATATATATATATATATATATATATATATATATATATATATATATATATATATATTGCTGAAGGAATGATGTAAGAAAATACTGAGTGCTCGTAGGATTTTTCTTTGATAAATCTAGAGAGAGGATGAGAAGAAGTGTAATAGCCTAAAATTTATTTACGAAACTAATTGTAAATACAAGATTTACAGGGACTAAATTATAAAAGTGCATAGAATCTTATTATTGAATCTCGGATTTTGATGATAAAATTAATTGATGAATTAATGATATAATCTATGTGTTGAGATAAATGATCAGGAGTCAATGATCGGGAGTCAATGAATAGGATTAACTATGATTGTGATAAAGGTAAAATGATTAAAGAAGAATCGAAGATGAGCCGGAGTCAATAATCGGGCATCGGGCCAGATGAATAAGGAGATATATCAAAGGATCAAATGATGTAATGAAAGCTCGTCGGAAGTTCACCGGGAGTTCGTTGAAAGCTCATCGGAAGATCGTCGGGAGTTCGTCAAAAGTTCAATGAGAGTTCGGTTGAACAATTGACGTACCATTACTTGTATCATAATTATTTTAGCCTTAACTATCATAATTAGGACTTTAATTTGAGTTAGTTATGGAAAAAATCATGCCAACTTAATTACGGGCAGAATTGGGCCGGTTGGATAGCTCATTCAGCCACTTGGAGCCACGTCAGGCGGTGGCACCGCCCAGACTGGGCAGTGGTACTACTTGAGGCTCAGCCTCCCAAGTGGTTTGGGAGATGGTATTGCGAGTCGGCACTAAGAGGGGGGGGGGGAGAATTAGTGCAGCGAATAAAAACGTTAATTCTGAAATTTTTGTATATTCAATAAAATCGATATCAGAAATGCTTAACTTTGAAAGCATATGGAAGAGTGTAATTTTGAAAGCATATGGAAGAGTGTAATGAGAAATTAAAGTAGGTAAGGTAGTTTGCAGTAATGGTAAAGTGCACAAATAGAAATGCAAATTGAGTTTTATAGTGGTTCGGTCATTGTGACCTACATCCACTCCCGATTCCTTTTCCGTCGATGCCACCAACATCCATTAATGGTCTTCTTTCAATAAACAAAGACCAACCATCTTCTTACAACTATATTCTCTTTTTGATAGGCTCAAGAGAACCTTTACAACCCCACAACCTCTTCTCTTAAACTTCACTAACACTTAGAGTCTGAGAGGAGTTCATACAAGATTACAATAGCATTTTCTTTTCTTTTTACTCTATGTTGTATGTGTGTTAACCAGGGATGAGAGGGTGTTAGAACCCTTGCAGATTCTAAACTTGGGGTTGATCTCTTTAGGGGATCGGCCTCCTTGGAACTCTATAGGGGTTCCTCCCTCCAAGTTGTTGCTCAAAGGCTGCAGAAAAGATTCATCTATTGCCTATGAAAAGAGAAGGAATACATGGCTATTTATAGGGCTTCTAAACCCTAACTCCTAATAGGACTCCTACTTAAGACTCTTACTTCTAACCAACTCCTAGTAGGACTCCTAGTCAAGACTCATATTCCCTTACAACTCCTAATTCTTCTCTAAGAAAACACCTCCTATATGAATGCCACTCTCAATTAGGACTCTCCTAGCTAGAGTCCTAACAGAATGTCCCTCTCAATTAGGACTCTCCTAGCTAGAGTCCTAACAGTTTTACATGAATGTCCCTCTCAATTAGGACTCTCCAAGCTAGAGTCCTAACAGACCTGCCCTCTTCAAATCAGCCTTGTCCTCGAGGCTGATGATTCGTGAATTCTGGGAATTTGATCTTCAAGTCGTCATAGTTCTCCCAAGTGGCATATTCTATTGGTAGGTTCGCCCACTATATTAGCACTTCATTAGTGGGTCATCGTCGTCAAGTCACGATCCGTCGATCAATAATAGCACTTGGCTGGGTCTGGAGTTCTCTTTGGGTAGTCATATTTGGTGGGTGGCTTTGGGCTGTCTCCAAGCACCTATTTAAAACTTTCGTCTAGCCGTCGGTTTGTGGGTGATATGCCATACTATTTTCAATTTATTACCCTACATATGGAATAACTTTGTCCAAAATCTGCTCGTGAAGATGCAAGTAGAATTTATCGTAAGCACAATGCGTCCCTTATAGTGTAATTCTTTTGAGTCCCAATTGTAATGAGCCATGGGGCTTGGTGCTTCCTCCAATTTTTTTATAATCTTACTAGTCTCTGAATCTTCCTGCCATTCCATCTTAATATCCTTAAGAAAGTCGCTGGTCGGAAGTGAAACGACCGAAACTTCAACTTGCTCGGGTAGCTGCAAAAGCGCATATGCAAGAACATTCTCTTTCCCCTTTTTGTAAGTTATTTCATAATCAAATCCAAGAAGTTTTATTACCCTTTTTTGTGATATTTTTCACTCCAAAAAGTACTTGAGGCTTTTATGGTCGGTTTTAATTTGAAATCGTTGGCCAATCAAGTAGGGTCTCCACCTCGTTGCTGCGCGCACAATGGCGAGAATCTCCTTATCATATGTTGACTTATTTTGATGGGAGGGAGATAATGCCTTGCTAGTGTATATGAGTGGTCGACCATCTTACATGAGAATGGCTCCAATTCCGACTCCAGATGCGTCGGCCTCAATAATGAAGGGTCGGTTGAAATCTGGTAGTGTTAGCACCGGCATCGTCGTCATGGCTGCCTTAAGTTTGTCGAAGGCAGCGGAGGCTCTGTCCGACCATTGGAAGACATCTTTTTTCAGTAAGGAAGTAAGTGGTGCACTGATCTCTCCATAGTTTTTCACGAACTTGCAGTAGTAGCCATGTAGTAATTTTATGTTCCTCGGGGTAGGCCAGTTTTGCCTTGCTTCAATTTTGAAGGGGTCCACTGTCACACCTTCCTCTGATATGATATGCCCAAGATATTCCACCTTCTGTTGAATAAAGCAAAAATTCGTAGTGGTTGTTGTGTGTTCAAAAGGTGGTTTTCGGTATGTCTTCTTCGCACACTCATATTTGATGATACCCGGATCAAAGGTCCAGCTTTTTAAAGATTTGTGCTCCCTTTCATCTAGCAATTCATCTGCTATTGGAAAAAGGTATTTGTCCTTGATGGTTATGCCATTGAGAGCTCGGTAATCAACGCATATTCGCCATGTTCCGTCCTTCTTGCGTACAAGTAGCACCGGTGAAGAATAGAGGTTGCACCTTGGCCGAATAACTCATATTTTGAGCATTTCTTTTACAATCCTTTCTATTTCATCCTTCTGGAGATGTAGATATTGATATGGCTGAGTATTTGCTGGAGGTTTGCCTGAAAGAATCATTATATAATGATCATGCCGACGGGTAAGAGGTAGGTTATACGGTTCATCAAATATATCTGAAAATTCAGCAAGCAAAGGAAGTAGGTTTGGATCTTCAAATTGTATTGGCTCTCCCTTAGTTTGTTGCTCAAGTTGTATCAAAAATCTGCTACATGCTTTATGCAAAACCTTCTCCATTTGTTGTATGCAAATCGTCGTTAAGTCACCCCCACGTTTCCCGTTCAGTATCACCTATTTCTCCTTACTGTAAAATTTCATAATTAGTTGCATAAAATTCCAAGAAATATCACATAATGTCATCAACCATTTAATTATGAGCATGGCCTCATAATCATCAAGAGGGAGAAGGAAGAAATATGCAATCATCTCTTGGTAAGGCCTCATGATCATCAATAGTTTCACTTGCGGGCGCTTACGATCATACTTCAAAATCCATCCATCGACGACATTAACTTCAAACCTGCTGTAACTTTTAATAGGTAAGGCCATCTGGATAGTAACCTTACTGTTTAGAAAGTTATTAGAACTGCCCGTGTCGATGAGAACAGTGATCGGTTGTTGTTTGAGAAGGCCTCCAACTTTCATCGTTTCCGGGTTTGAGTAGCCGGCTAGTGCATGTACCGTAACTTCAGTCGGTTGTGGCTCTTCTTCTACATCTTCTTCTTCATGATAAAGGCTCTCTTCTAGATGTTCAATGACATCTTCTTTTATTGGTTCAATCATAAGAAGTCTCCCTTTACTACAGCGATGCTCACGACTCCACGGCTTGTCACAATGCCAACATAACCCCTTCGTATATCGCTCCCGAAGCTCTTCTCTTGTTAACCTCTTTGGTGTAGGGACTTGGTCGACAGTAGGGGGGGCTAAGGGCTTCAATATTACTGGTTGAGGAGCGACCCTAGTCCTCCAAGCTTCATGGTTCAATTGCTCCTCTTGATGTCGTGCGAAAGAGATGGCTGCCATAAGCGTATACGGTTGTCGCGCTTTAACTTCTCCTCGGATCTCTGGCTTCAAGCCCTCAATGAAGGTTCTCAATAGTTGTTTTTGAGACCAATCATGAGTTTGATTAGATAACCTTTCAAACCTGGTTTGGTACTCCTGAATGGTGGAAGTTTGTCGGATCTTTGCTAGTTGTCCATCAATATTCTCGTAATCGGTTGGTCTGAAGCGGATCAGTAGTCCTTCTTTGAATTATTGCCATGAAAGGACTCCATAAGTATGTTCAAACCAGTCAAACCACTGTATATTATCCCCTTCAAGATGTATAGCTGCAATTTTCACCATAGATGCATCCGCGCGCGAGATCCAACCAATCGGGTCTCCTTCTTCCCATCTAGGGAAGTCCACTCTCATGCATGGATAGTTGGGTTCAGTCATAGAGCCTCCCCTCCCTTAGAACTCATCTCTTCGAGCCTGGTGCGATTGGGCAAAGCTCTCTCCGTGATATGATTTTTTCGGGCTTAGTGGTCGGCCCAATCTGAGTTCGGTAAAGAGCGTCCGAATCTTATCCTCCATTCGCACCTCCAAGGCTTCGAATTTAGCATTGATTACCTCCTTATATGCCATAGTATATGTCTCTAAATCTATGATGTTAAGATATCTCTTTTGTTGTCAGGTTAAAGGCATGTCTAGTTGAGAGAAGTGATGGTCGAAAGGATTGGTGGATCGATGGATGTAGGCTACGATTTAGGCTTGTTTTGTGGTTGTTTTGGGTGCAGTTTGAGGGTGTGGTTTAGTGGAGTTTTAGGCTATGGATGAATGTTTTGGATCTGTGGTAGATGGTAGCAAAGGTTTGATAGGAATCAATGGAAGTTGCAGCAAGTATGTGCTGTCTTGTAAGAGTAGAATTGTCGTCAAAGAAACAACGGTTTCTTGACGTAATTTCCACCAAAAACTTGAGAGAATTGAGAAGGAAATTGATAGAAAAATCACAGTTTATATGACAGCAAGGATATCTAATTTAATCAAGAAAATTTCGGCAGTATAACAGCAAGGAAATTGGTGCAAGTTGCGATTGCAGAATTCTCGTCGAAAAAATTTCAGTGGGTTACGATGAAAATTTGCAGCAACATAAAATCGATTTTAGAGATGAATTTCTTAATAGATTAATCTTAGATGGAAGCCAAGATGATCTATGAAGTGTATAAGAAATTTCATTCAAAAAATATTGCAAATAGATGGGTTAAGGCAACAATATGCGGCTGAAATTTTCTACAGCACAGATTTTTAAGTATAGCAGATTGGTCGTAAAAGATCAATAGTTTATATTGAGAATTTTTTGATGAAACTAAAGGAAAATCTACTATTAGGAAGTGTCAAAGCTATCATAAAAATTTCGTAGAGATTTGGATAGAAACAATGTAGTATCAAGATTAAACAAACAGTGCTATGCGGCTGAAATTTTACAGTACAGATTTTCAAGTATAGCAGATTAGACATAAAATATCAATGGTTTATATTGAGAATTTTTTGACAAAACCAAAGGAAAAATCTGCTGTTAGGAAGTGTCAAAGATATCACAAAAATTTCGCAAAGATTTGGATAGAAAAAACACAGTAGCAAGATCAAATAGACGGTGCTATACGGTTGGAATTCTGCAATGTATCTTTCGTTGTAGAGATGAAAACTTTATGACGAAAAGTTTATGCTGCAATATAGGAATAATTTTTTTAGGATTTTCAAATAAGGATAACTAAATTGCAGCAGTAGTAAGGTAGAAAACCAGAACCTGTTACAATTCACGGGGAGATCAAAGGATGATCCGTGGTGGTGGAGATGACGACGGAATTTGGCAACGATCTCTTAAGCAATTATAGGAATTGCTTTGGGCGGTTGTGGAGGGTTGATGGATGGCTGTGGAAGGGCAGTGAGACGCCAAGAACGCTGCTCTGATACCAGGTGTTAGAACCTTTGCAGATTCTAAACTTGGGGTTGATCTCTTTAGGGGATCGGCCTCCTTGGAACTCTATAGGGGTTCCTCCCTCCAAGTTGCTGCTCAAAGGCTGCAGAAAAGATTCATCTATTGCCTATGAAAAGAGAAGGAATACATGACTATTTATAGGGTTTCTAAACTCTAACTCCTAATAGGACTCCTACTTAAGACTCTTACTTCTAGCCAACTCCTAGTAGGACTCCTAGTCAAGACTCCTATTCCCTTACAACTCCTAATTCTTCTCTAAAAAAACACCTCCTACATGAATGCCACTCTCAATTAGGACTCTCCTAGCTAGAGTCCTAACAGAATGTCCATCTCAATTAGGACTCTCCTAGCTAGAGTCCTAACAGTTTTATATGAATGTCCCTCTCAATTAGGACTCTCTAAGCTAGAGTCCTAACAGAGGGGTATTTATTAACTCCAAATGGATTCAAACTTGGAGCCAAAACTAGTCTAATCTTGGGTCTTCCGGGTGTTAGGATCAAGAGCGGCACTAAGAGGTGGGGGTGAATTAGTGTAGCAGAAAACTTTCACGATTTCAGGAAAATGTTTGTTTCGATTAAAACTGATTCCGACGAAAATGGTTTTAATTCAATCTATTTCGGAGAGAAGTTGAACTTGAAAGCTTTCATAAAAGTGCAAGAAAAGATTAAGGAGGTTTGTAGTAATGCAAATTGCATAAATGAAAAGCAAACCAGAATTTAGAGTGGTTCGGTCAATGTGACCTACATCCACTTTTGGATTCCTCCTCCGACGAGGTCACCGGCGTTGTCACACCCCTAAAAAATATCCATGATATTAAAATTTTCAACACAAACCAATCCAGGATCCAAACACACATTTGAGGACACTGAAAAACATTCTATCAAATTCACATCAATAAAACCTGTGCAATTCATAAATATACAACACATCGCTCGATGATTCATAAAATCTGAACCCAACTCACCAAAATAATAACCACAACATAAATTCACAAATTTATAAACCCTGTGCAGTTCATAAACATATAACACATCGCTCGATGATTCATAAAATCTGAACCCAACTCACCAAAATAATAACCATAATATAAATTCACAAGTGTTTTCATATCGTTACACGAATTAATCTTAACATTCTAGAATCTTAAACATGAGAGGTCCTTTAAACTTATACAAAATCCACAAGTTTAGATTCATCGTCAACATTTCATTAGATGCAGCGTGTGCTTATACAACAAAAACATATATACTAATAAAGATCTGCCCAAAATCTTTTAGCTTTCCACTGCCTCAGCCCAATCTTAACATTTAAGCAAGTGACGAGCTATCCTGAAAAATTTATACAACAACGGGGTGAGCATATAAAGCTCAGCAAGTGACTAACATATCCATGTCAAAAGAGGAAAATTTCCAAAGAGATAAAATTTCAAAATGCAAGGCAGAATATAAGAATTCATAGACGTAATATCATTAGGTGCAGAATCACAATTGTCATTTCAATCATACATATTTGGTTCATCACAGATGGGGCATAGAGTAATTGGAGCATATCAACAATGAATGAAACGTTTCGGAGCATATCAATAACAAATAAAACATTTTAGAGCTTATCAATGACGTTTGAAATATTCCGGAGCATATCAATGGCGTATGAAACATTTCGAAGCATATCAACAATGAATGAAACATTTCGGAGCTTATCAATGGCGTATGAAATGTTCCGGAGCATATCAACGGCATATGGAACATTTCGAAGCATATGAACAATGAATGAAACATTTCGGAGCTTATCAATGGCGTATGAAATGTTCCGGAGCATATCAATGGCATATGGAACATTTCGAAGTATATCAACAATGAATGAAACATTTCGGAGCTTATCAATGGCGTATGAAATGTTCCGAAGCATATCAACGGCATATGGAACATTTCGAAACATATCAACGATGAATGAAACATTTTGGAGCATATAAATAACAAATGAAATGTTTCGGAGCTTATCAGCGGCGTATGAAATGTTCCGGAGCATAGCAACGGCGTATGAAACATTTCGGAGCATATCAATAACAAATACTAAACAGAAGCTCAAACGTCGTCTTCGATGTTGTATTCATATCATTCTTATCCAAAGTATGTACAAAAACACATAACCAAAGCTTTGGATATCATATCAAACATACAGAGGGTGTAGTGGGACCATAGACAGATTGTGATTCATCCATTTCTGAATGACCACCAGACAGAAGTCTCCTACGTTTGGGAGCTCCATCCACACACGTCTAGGTGAAGCCAGAGGGGGCCGGCAGAGCATCGCAGGCTCTATGCATAACTCCCTTTACCATTTCTGGCAAAGGTTCACATTATCCCACAACACCAGAGTACAAAAGGTAGTATGAATAATAAATAGCATATATCGGAAGCACACGCGGAACAATAAAATGTACATGTGCCTTTACGAGTCAATACGATGCAAGCAACAATCTCTCACAAATGTATTCAGATTGGAATGAAATGAAAGCAAAAGTATAAACAAATTCCAAGAAATTATATATAGCTCAATTCAAATAAGAAGGTTAGATAAATTTAATATCCAAAAGAATAAAACTAGAATAGGCACATATCGAAAGCAAATGCGGAACAATGAGATATACATGTGCCTATATGTGTTAATGCGATATAGCTTAAAAGTTACACAAAATGTTTCAAGAATGTAAATAATTTATAGATAAGAGAAAACTAGAATTCAAGCACTAACATAAGCTTCAATTGAGCGAAGGGGACTGAATGAAATCTATTTCCAAACGAATGAAACAGAATACGCGAAATCGACCAAAACTTGATTTCTAGCAGAATTCAAGAGGCACATTGAACAAATGCTTCAGATTATCAATTATGCTCCAATACCCTCAAGAAGGCAATTATTGAAAGATATATCAATCTATTTTCTATTGAAACAAGTTTCGTATGAATCATGGTTTCCAACAAGGAGTTACCTTTGATTTGGTAACACAAGGTCAAAAACACAATCACTGTTTTGCAGAATTCATCGGGTCGGATTCAACAGATAATAGAGTTGGCATTTGAATTCCAAAATTTTCAAACAGTATGTCAAAAGAAATGTCTACAAGTCTAGTTTCGCACGAAGTCAGTTTGATACAAATCAGAATTTCCAACAGGGACTTATAGGTATTTTAGTATCGAAAGGTCAGAAATTTTGATCCCTTTTCTGTAGCATCTATAGGCTCATTTGAAACAGATGTTTGGGTAAGTATTATGTGTCCAAAATCTACAAAATCAGTGTCAAAAGAAAGATATAAGAGTCTAATTTCAAACGAACTAGGTTCTGCCTGAACTCACCTTTGGTGCTAAAGATTATAGCTGAAACAGTGTATAGGGGTCAGTTTACCGAAAAAATTTCAGATCCTTGGTTTTTTATCCAAAGAGAGAAATATCAGGTTCTAAGCATAAATCTTTCAGAATCAATATAGGAACATAGACTAATACTTCTGTAAGATGGGGTTAGAACACTTGTCTTTGAGAATTTTGACCCTAAATGAGAAGATTTGAGCAAGAAACCTCAAAGCCCCAATTTTTTTTCTCTTCTTCTTCCCCCTTTTTCTTCTCTTCTTCTTTCTTTCTTTCTCCTGTGCTTCCACGTAGCTGCCTTCTCTGGTTCCTTATGAACGAAGGCAGAGAGGCTTAAATGGTGGAATTTGTATTTTTGTGTATTTTGCAGTTTAGTCCTTGTATTTATTATATTTACGATTAGGTCCTCAGGGTTTACATATAGGTCCTCAGATTTTTTTTAACAAATCCTCCAACTCTTATGAATAATTTCTCAGATTCATACTTTGACTTTTTATCAAATTTAAAATAGATACTTACATTACAATTAGAAACTTATACGAAAATTCAGAAATGAGGGATGTTACACTCTCCCCCCCTTAAAAGAAAAATTTAGTCCTCTAAATTTATCATACCTCTAGCTCCCTGGATGCATGGTGTACTTTGAAGTATGACTTTCTGGTTCATTTGGTACATATACTCTCTCCCCAAATCTCAATAGGCCATCCTTTGAAACTTGAAATTTTGGCTTCAATTCCTTTTCTACTTTATTCCTCAAGTAGTTTAAATGTGGATCTTAAAATTATCCTTCCTTAATTTATTGAATAAAATCAGATTGCACTTGAATGGAGGCCATCAATATCATCGAGTCTTGCTCTTTCCTCAAAGCCTTCAAATCAAAATTTTCTTCTAATAACTTCCATTGCTTTACGACCAAACTAGCCATAAAACTTGTAGATTTTCTACTAAGTGCATAAGCTACAACATTGGCTTTGCCCGGGTGATAACGAATGGCACAATCATAATCCTTCAGAAGTTCTATCCATCTTCGTTGCCTCATGTTTAACTCTTTCTGAGTGAAAATATATTTTAAACTCTTGTGATCAATAAAGATTTCAAATTGTCGACCATACAAATAATGTCTCCAAATCTTTAGAGCAAAAATAATTGCTGTCAATTCCAAATCATGAGTTGGATAATTCAATTCATAACCTTTTAGTTGCCCTGAAGCATAAGCAATCACTCTCTCTTTCTACATCAAAACACATCCAAGGCCCTTTCTTGAAGCATCAGTATAAACTACAAATCCCTCACTACCACTTGGAATAGTGAGAATAGGAGCACTAGTCAATCTTCTTTTTAACTCTTGAAAACTTTGTTCACAATCATCACCCAATACAAATTTCACATTCTTTTTAGTGAGTTTGGTGAGAGGTTGAGCAATTCAAGAAAATCCCTCCACAAATCTCTTGTAATAACCTGCCATGCCCAAGAAGCTTCTAATTTCTATTACATTTATTGGTACTTCCCATTCAACTATAACTTCTATTTTCTTTGGATCAACCGATATACCCTTCCCTGAAATCACATGGCCTAAGAAAGCAACTTCATTCAACCACAATTCACATTTGCTGAACTTTGCGTACAACTTCTTTTCTCTTAGTATGGACAATACATTTCTCAAGTGTTCCTCATGCTCCTGATTACTCCTTGAATACACCAATATGTCATCAATAAATACAATTACATAGCCATCCAAGAGCGGTTGAAATATCCTATTCATTAGTTCCATAAAAGCTGTAGGGGCATTAGTCAAACCAAAAGATATCACCAAGAATTCATAGTGACCATATCGAGTTTTGAAAACTATTTTTGGAATATCCTCCTCCTTGATCTTCAACTGATAGTAACCTTACCTCATGTCAATCTTAGAGAATACTTGTGCACCCTGCAGTTGATTAAACAAATCATCAATTCTGGGTATGGGATACTTGTTTTTGATGGTCACCTGATTCAACTATCTATAATCAATACAAAGCCTCAATGTTCCATCCTTCTTCTTCACTAATAGTACCGGAACACCCCATGGAGATACGTTGGATCGTATATAACCCTTATCTAATAATTCTTGTAGTTGTTTCTTTAATTCCTCTAGCTTGAGTGGTGCCATTCTGTAGGGAGGCTTAGATATTGGGGTTGTACTAGGGACCAGATCAATAGCAAATTCACCCTCTCTATCTAGAGGTAAACCGGGCAAGTCATCTGGGAATACATCAGGGAACTCTTTGACCACGAAAATTTCATCTAGATGGGTTTCCTAATTTGAATGCTCTTTTACACACACCATATAACAGAAACAACCCTTCTACATAAGGCGATAAGCTTGAAGTGCTGATATCAAGCAATGAGGCAAATCATGCCTAATACCCTCAAAGTAAAATATAGGCTGATCTGGTATGCAGAAAGTAATTATTTTTTTTTGTCACAATCAATACGAGCGTGATGAGAAGATAACCAATCCATGCCAAGTATAATATCAAACTCTAATTCTTTAGGAGAACTAAATCAGCAAAAAGTTCAAGTTCTCCAATAAAATCAGATAAGAGGACCAGATTCAAGTTCGTTATCAAAGAATCTCTAATGATTGTATTTACATATATCACATAATGTAGTGGTCTAGGTTGAATGCCCAAGTGATAACCAAAATATTACAAATCAAATCGTAGATGAGACCATATGGTCAAACAAATATTTGCATTCTTTCATAAACATGCATAATACCTTTGATCACTAATTCAGAAGTTTTAGAATCATATTCAGTGATAGCATACACTCTGACATGGGCTGATGATTTAAGAGGCAGTGACTCTTTCTTCTTGTTCAAAGGGCAGTCTTTTATTTTATAATCCAATTTTCTACAAGCAAAATAGACTCCAGTCACCCGAAAACATAAATTTGTTTCATAATTTAACTTGTAATTCACACATGATTGAGTCTTTTGTGGTGACTTCCCATTTCAAATCCAAATGTGTTGACTCTCTTGTTATTACTTTCTAATTCATTTCCAATATAAAATGGTAAAAGAAATATTTTCATCATCTGAATAATTATGTATATCATATATCTTCTTCGTTTACATCATCTATTTTTCTGCTACCAACGAAATTAGGTCCACCATGCTTTCATTGCGCTACTCTGATTTAGTATCCTCGATCAACCCTTTCATCCACCTTAATTAATCAGAAACAAATGAAATAGGAGGACCAAATTGCCTCATCATCCTAGATTCCTAAAATGCATCAAAGAAAATTTTCACCAATCAATATAATTCACTAGACCTCAATATATTTTGCACGTCAACATATCAAATATTTTAGTGATCCTCAAACCATGCTCTGATACCACATCTATAATCTATAAATTTATAAACCCTGTGCAGTTCATAAACATATAACACATCGCTCGATGATTCATAAAATCTGAACCCAACTCACCAAAATAATAACCACAACATAAATTCACAAGTGTTTTCATATCGTTACACGAATTAATGTTAATATTCTAGAATCTTAAACATGAGAGGTCCTTGAAACTTATACAAAATCCATAAGTTTAGATTCATCGTCAATATTTCATTAGATGCAGCGTGTGCTTATACAACAAAAACATATATACTAATAAAGATCTGCCCAAAATCTTTTAGCTTTCCACTACCTCAGCCCAATCTTAACATTTAAGCAAGCGACGAGCTATCCTGAAAAATTTATACAACAACGGGGTGAGCATATAAAGCTCAGCAAGTGACTAACATATCCATGTCAAAAGAGGAAAATTTCCAAAGAGATAAAATTTCAAAATACAAGGCAGAATATAAGAATTCATAGACGTAATATCATTAGGTGCATAATTACAATTGTCATTACAATCATACATATTTGGTTCATAACAGATGGGGCATAGAGTAATTGGAGCATATCAACAACGAATGAAACGTTTCGGAGCATATCAATAACAAATAAAACATTTCGGAGCTTATCAATGACGTTTGAAATATTCCGAAGCATATCAATGGTGTATGGAACATTTCGAAGCATATCAACAATGAATAAAACATTTCGGAGCTTATCAATAGCGTATGAAATGTTCCGGAGCATATCAACGGCATATGGAACATTTCGAAGCATATGAACAATGAATGAAATATTTCGGAGCTTATCAATGGCGTATGAAATGTTCCAGAGCATATCAACGGCATATGGAATATTTCGAAGCATATCAACAATGAATGAAACATTTCGGAGCTTATCAATGGCATATGAAATGTTCCGGAGCATATCAACGACATATGGAACATTTCAAAGCATACCAACGATGAATAAAACATTTCAGAGCATATAAATAACAAATAAAATATTTCGGAGCTTATAAGTGGCGTATGAAATGTTCCGGAGCATATCAACGGCGTATGGAACATTTCGGAGCATATCAATAACAAATATCAAACAGAAGCTCAAACGTCGTCTTTGATGTTGCATTCATATCATTCTTATCCAAAGCATGTACATAAACACATAACCAAAGCTCTGGATATCATATCAAACATACAGAGGGTGTAGTGGGACCATAGACAGATTGTGATTCATCAATTTCTGAATGACCACCAGACAGAAGTCTCCTACGTCTGGGAGCTCCATCCACCCACGTCTAGGTGAAGTCAGAGGGGGCCGACAAAGCATCGCAGGCTCTATGCATAACTCCCTTTACCATTTCTGGCAAAGGTTCACATTATCCCACAACACTAGAGTACAAAAGGCAGTATGAATAATAAATAGAATATATCAGAAGCACACGCGGAACAATAAAATGTACATGTGCCTTTACGAGTCAATACGATGCAAGCAACAATCTCTCACAAATGTATTCAGATTGGAATGAAATGAAAGTAAAAGTATAAACGGATTCCAAGCAATCATAAATAGCTCAATTCAAATAAGAAGGTTAGATAAATTTAATATCCAAAGGAATGAAACTAGAATAGGCACATATCGAAAGCAAATGCGGAACAATGGGATATACATGTGCTTATATGTGTTAATGCGATATAGCTTAAAAGTTACACAAAATGTTTCAAGAATGTAAATAATTTACAGACAAGAGCAAACCAGAATTCAAGCACTAACATAAGCTTCAATTGAGCGAAGGGGACTGAATGGAATCTATTTCCAAACAAATGAAACAGAATACGCGAAATCGACCAAAACTCGATTTCTGGCAGAATTCAAGAGGCATTTTTCAAACAATATGTCTAAAGAAAGGTCTACAAGTCTAGTTTCGGACGAAGTCAGTTTGGTACAAATCAGAATTTTCAACAGGGACTTATAGGTATTTTAGTATCGAAAGGTAAGAAATTTTGATCCCTGTTCTGCAACATCTATAGGCTCATTTGAAACAGATGTTTGGGTAAGTATTAGGTGTCCAAAATCTACAAAATTAGTGTCAAAAGAAAGATATAAGAGTCTAATTTTAAACGAACTAGGTCCTGCCTGAATCTACATTTGGTGCTAAAAATTATAGTTGAAACAGTGTATAGGGGTCAGTTTACCAAAAAAATTTCAGATCCTTGGTTTTTTATCCAAAGAGAGAAATATCAGGTTCTAAGCATAAATCTTTCAGAATCAATATAGGAACATAGACTAATACTTCTGTATGATGGGGTTAGAACACTTGTCTTTGAGAATTTTGACCCTAAATGAGAAGATTTGAGCAAGAAACCTCAAAGCCCCAATTTTTTTTCTTCTTTTCTTCCCCCTTTTTCTTCTCTTCTTCTTTCTTTCTTTCTCCTGTGCTTCCACGTAGCTGTCTTCTCTGGTTACTTATGAACGAAGGCAGAGAGGCTTAAACGGTGGGATTTGTATTTTTGTGTATTTTGCAGTTTAGTCCTTGTATTTATTATATTTATGATTAGGTCCTTAGGGTTTACATATAGGTCCTCAGATTTTTTTTTTAACAAATCCTCCAACTCTTATGAATAAGTTCTTAAATTCACACTGTGACTTTTTATCAAATTTAAAATAGATACTTACATTACAATTAGAAACTTATACGAAAATTCAGAAATGAGGGATGTTACAAGCGTTCACTAAAGATCTTCCTTCAATAGGTGAAGACCGAACACATCTTTATATTACTTTCTCCTTTTCCCAGATTTAGGAGATAATCCTTACAAGTCTCACTCCTCTTTCTTGGATGGTTATAAGGCTAAGAGATTGAGGAGAACTTTAACTTTTACAACACTTTTATGACTCAAGAATTCAAGATTAAGCCAATGCTTTCATGCCCTTTCTTGTAGAAAAGGGTGGGGTTTTTATAAACCCCAATGACTTTAAAATTAGAGAAAAAAAGTGTCACATTCCCGGAATCCAGGGTACTGGCGGTACCACCATCGTTACTAGGCGATACTACCACAACTGATTTGATACTAGGCGGTACCACCGCTTGAGAAGGGCAGTACCACCGCTGGCAGTATTCACTATTGACAGTACCACTACACAGTCTGGGCAATACTACTACCCAGATATCCTGGGGGGCACTACTTTCCAAGCGGTGCCACCGTCGGTGAAGAATTCAAGGGCTGAATTGGCTAAATAATTTGGCCCAATTCAATCTTGTTAAGGGCCCAATTGGCCCTTAATTAAGTTTATGGGATTACCTCCCAATTCTAACTTAATTTACACTCTAACTACGATAATTAAGATATAATTACAACGCTTCTTGTTCCGGTGTGTCAATTGCTCTTTTGACGAGCTTCCAACGTACTTCCGATGAGCTTCCGGCGTACTTCCGGTGAACATCCAACGAACTCTCAAAAATGTTCCGGTGGGCTCCCGGAAAGCTCCTAGACTTTATGACGATCTTCTTGGCAAGTTCCGATGAGCTTCTTTAGTAAGCTCTTGGACTTCTCAATTGGTTCCGGTAGAACTTCCGACGAACGTCCGGACTTCCGTCAAACTCTCGAACTCCCAATGAGATCTCGATCTTGACTCCGGCACAAACCCTGCTTTATGTCTTACTGCTATCATAGATAATCCTGCATACTTTTCTTAATATATAGATTAGATCAAACAATTTACAATTGACTTTATCATCAAAATCCAAGATTCAACAATCTCCCCCTTTTTTATGATGATAATCAATTGATGATAAAGTTAACCTTAACTCCCCCTATCTATATGCCATACTTGAGAAAAGACATTCTTAAATTCAAGACCTTTGAATTTAAGAAACAAACTGATAAGATAAGTTCATTAAACTTATCAACATATACATCATGATTCTTATCATGACCTAACATTCTCAAAATACAATGCCAAGTTTTTATCAAAATGGTATCAAGGCATGACATCCATTTTCAAGTATGATATTTCAAATACGAAAGATGACAAAGATAGCAATTCATTATTCTATGGAAAGATATCAATTACAAAATAGCAAGTTAAGTTCTAGATATCTTATCACAATGAAAGAAATTTATCAATCAAATATTTCAAGTATATATGATGAAATACATTGCATACATTTGTCATCAATTTACCACATTTTGGTATTATTTCTCCCCCTTTGTCATCAATAAAAAGGAGAACAATTCAATAATTCAAGTGTAGTAAAAAAAATCAAGCAAGTTTCACACTCAAAAGTTCTCTTCATTAAATGTTATCAACATTGAAACGATAGATTCTAATAACTTCTCCCCCTTTGTTATCAAATTTTGTATGAAGAAGAGGAAAGAAGGTAAGGAAGGAATCCGTTAAGAATTAAATTTGTGAAATGATTTGAATCAAGTCAAAAATGATAAATAAGTTTTCATTAAAACATGCTTTCATTTTGACAAAGAGAAGGGATTCATGAAAAGGATCGAGATATCCATATGAAATCAAATCCCCAATTTTGCAAATAATTATCACACACAAAAATTCATCTCTCAAGGATTAAGATATCCATTGGAATTCATAAAATTTTCATAAGAAGAATTCATGGGAGAGGAGTATCACATGAAGGAGAAATTTATGAATAAAACTTCATAGTGAGAAGAGCATTATATCAAACATAAGAGTAAAATCCATGAAAGATGCATTTATCAATTACTTCCATGTATCAAACATCAAGATATTTAAATGTATAAACACTTCATATATTTATAAAATGTTTCGTCATAGACTTTCATCATTACTTGCATGAGGTAATATCATTAGTGCTTGTAGCACTCAAAGGTTAAGAATATGATATTGCATCATGTATGATTAAAACTTCTCAATCATAGATATTTTTAGAATCAAAGTAAACATGATATTGCATCATTGTATGATAGCATGCTCATCATTTAAAGAGATTACAACATTATAGAAATTTTTAGCATCAAAGCACATAATTCCAACATCAAAGTAAAAATTTTATTGTCGTAAAGCATACAACTTTATTTACATCATCATGCAAAATTCACATCATAAGAGGAGAATATTTAAGTGAGTGATCCAAAGAATAAAAAAAGTTTGAAAATGAAATTTGACAAATTCATGCATTTAGATAAATTAACATTCCTAATTCTCTTCTAATAAAATCAAATTGTTCTTCACTTAAGGGCTTTGTAAAAATATCGACTTATTGATGTTTCGTATCAAGAAACTCTAAGATTACATCATGATTATTAACATGATCTCATATAAAGTAATGCCTAATATCAATATGTTTAGTTCTAGAGTGTTGAATGAGATTTTTTGTTAAACATATTGCACTTGTGCTATCACATTTTATGGAAATATTTTTATGATGAATCTTATAATCCTCTAAAGTGTTTTTCATCCACATAACTTGTGCATAACATGCACTAGCTGTAATGTACTCGGCTTCAGTTGTAGATAGTGAAACCGAATTTTATTTCTTGGAAGACTAAGAAACAAGTGTGTGTCCTAAAAATTGACATGTTTTGTATGTGCTTTTTTTATCTAATCTACATTCAGCAAAATCCACATCAGCATAAGCAATTAGTTTAAAGTTATCAGATTTTGGATACCATAATCCTATATTTGTGATTCCTTTAAGATATCTAAGTATTATCTTAATTTCTTTAAGATGAAATATCTTAGGATTAGATTGAAATTTAGTACAAAATCCTACACTAAACATGATATCCGGTCTAGTTGCGGTGAGGTATAGTAAACTTCCTATCATACCCCTATAGGTTTTTTGATCAAAGCTTTCTCCACTTTCATCAATGTCTAACTTAGTGGAGGTGCTCATAGGAGTGTTGATAGCCTTTGAGCTATCCATATTAAACCTTTTTAGCAAATCTAGAGCATATTTTGATTGACTAAGAAAAATACCATTACTTAGTTGTTTGATTTGTAAGCCTAAAAAGAAAGTTAATTTCCCTATCAAACTCATTTCAAATTCAAGACTCATACTTTTAGCAAATGGCTCATATAGAGATTCATTCATAGAACGTAAAATAATATCATCAACATAAATTTGAATAATAAGAAAATTATTTTTAAAATTTTTGATAAACAATGTAGTATCGACCTTGCCTTTAGAAAAATTATTTTCGATAAGAAATAAGCTAAGTCTCTCATACCAAGCCCTTGGAGCTTATTTTAATCCATAAAGAGTTTTAGTCAATTTAAACATATAATTAGAGAGATTATCATTCTCAAATTTGGGAGGTTGTTCAACATAAACTTCTTTTGAAATAAATCCATTAAGAAAACCACTTTTAACATCCATTTGAAATAACTTAAAATTATTGCTACTAGCATAAGCAAAGAGCATCCTTATGGCTTCTAATCGTGCCATAGGAGCAAAGGACTCTTCATAATCAATCCCTTCTTCTTGGTTGAAACCTTTGGCCATTAATCTAGCCTTATTTCTAACAACGATACCAAATTCATCTTGCTTATTTCTAAAGACTCATTTAGTACCAATAATTAAATGATCATTTGGCCTAGGAACAAGCTTCCACACCTCATTTCTCTCAAATTGATTTAACTCATCTTGCATTGCAATAACCCATGAATCATCTTTCAAGGCCTCGTCAATCCATTTAGGTTCAATTTGGGAGAGAAAAACGACGTTTGCACAAAAATTCTTAAGTGAGGAACGAGGTTGAACCTCTTTAGATGTGTCTCCTATGATTAGCTCCTTAGGATGAGCATCTACATACTTCCAATCCTTGGGTAAGGATGTTTCAGATGCAATTAAGTTGCTAGATGGAGAAAGGGTTTCATTTAAATTCAAAGCATCAAAATTAACATCATCATCAAAATCATTTTTCTTAACTTCAAAAAATTCATTAAAAACAACATGAATAGATTATTCTATAATCAAAGTTCTTTTGTTAAAGATACGAAATACTTTAGAAACAAAAGAATAGCCAAGAAAAATTCCTTCATCAGATTTTGCATCAAATTTACCTAAGGTATCTTTTTCATTCAAAATAAAACATTTACATCCAAAAACTTTAAAGTATGAAATGTTGGTTTTTTTGTTGTTCCACAAATCATAAGGAATTTTGGAAAGTAGTGGTTTTACTAGAACTCTATTCATAACATAGCATGTCGTATTCACGGCTTCGGCCAAAAATATTTGGGTAGGCTATGTTCATTTAACATGGTTCTTGTCATTTCTTGTAAGTTTCTAATTTTTCTTTCTACTACTCCATTTTGTTGAGGACTTCTTGGAGTAGAAAAGTTATGGTTGTATCTATTAGATTCATAAAATTCTTAGAAATCATAGTTTTGAAATTCTCCACCATAATCACTTCGAATTGACGAAATCATAAAACCCTTTTCATTTTTAACAAGTTTACAAAACTTAGAGAAATACCTAGAGCATTCAAATTTGTGTGCCAAAAATAAAGTCCATGTGTATCTACTATAATCATCCATGATGACAAATGCATATTTGCTACCTCCTAGGCTTAATATAGCAATTGGTCCGAACAAGTCCATATCGATTAATTGCAAAGGTCCAAAGTTGCTTATTTAGTTCTTAGGTTTGAAGCTATATTTTATTTGTTTTCCTAGTTGATATGCATCACACACATTATCTTTGACGAACTTGATATGAGGAATTCCTCTTACAAGTTTTTAAGATGAAATTTGAGTGATTAGTTTCATGCTAGCATGACCTAATCTCCTATGCCAAAGCTAAGCATCATCATTCAAAACCGAAAAACATATTTCATTGCAAAGATCATTAATGTCAATAGTGTATATGTTATTTTGTTTTCGTGCAATCATATACGTATTTTTGTATCATTTTTTAATAATGCAAGCATTAGATTCAAATTTAATGATGTATCCTTTATCACACAATTGACTAATGCTCAAAAGACTATGCTTTAAGCCATCAACTAACAACACATCTTCAATAGAAAAGGTAGATTTGTTACCTATGGTTTCTTTGCCAATGATTTTACCCTTGTTGTTGTCTCCGAAGGTAACATATCCTTCGTCTATGCTAGTGAGCTTAGAGAATTGAGATTGATCTTCAATCATATGCCTTGAGCATCCACTATCAACGTACCATTTTTTGCTCCTAGCTTGTGATGGTAAACATTTTTATAAAAAAGGATAATTTTTAGGTATCCTTTTGACCTTGGGTGTCTAAAAAATCGATCTACATAGCTTATCATGTTGCATTGAGTCATTTGAGGTTCTTTTAGGAACTCAAATCAATTTATGTGTACTACATTTTTTAAATAGACAATGATAAGCTACATATCCAAATTTGCAATAAAAGTTATATTTCTTTCAAGGTGAAACATGCAAAATAGGGCCTTTAACAAAGGTGGTTGGATTTTGGTGAGAGCTACTCACAAATCCGATTCCGCCTTTTCTATGAATGTGACTCTTGTTGGCAAGGATCATGTTCAAGGATTTGCTACCAATCTCAAACTTTTCTAAGGTTTTCTTAAGTAGCAAGTTTTCCTTTTAGAGTAATTTTAGTTCATCACATTTCGTACATGAAGCTAAACTATCATTATGCTCAACTTTTAATCTATCATAATTACTAACAAGAGAATCATGCTCCTTTTTTTATAATTTATATTTTTTACTAATTGACTTGTATTTATCAAATAAATCATGAAAAGCATTTAAAAGTTTATCAAATGATAAATTTGCATCAAATGAACTTGTTACCTTATCTCTAACGACCATTAGTGCATAGTGAGCAACTTGCTCGGTGTTGGTTGGCTCTGTTAGGATCAAGAGCACTAAGAGGGGGGGGTGAATTAGTGCAGCGGAAAACCTTCTGCGATTAAAATCGAAAACTGCTTTCGTTCGATAGAAGTGATTTTGGTAAGAAAGCCGATTCGTAAATCACTTCAACTTTAGATAAGGCGAGATGTAGTTAAAGTAAAGATATAAAGGTAGTTTGCAGTTATAATGGAAATCAGAACGTAAGCGCAAACTGAAATACAACGTTCGTACGATAAAATTGATTTGCGTTTTAAACCCCGATTCGGAAAGCACTGAACTTTGAAATATGTTCGTAAAAACATAGAAGGCAGTAAGCTATTGAGGAGGTTTGCAGTAAAGATAAGATGCTTAAAGTAAATGCAAACCGATATTTAGAGTGGTTCGGTCAATCTTGATCTACTCCACTTTTGGCTTCCTCCACCGACGAGGTCACCGACGTCAACTAGAGGCCTTCCTTCAATAGGCGAAGGCCAACTACCCTTTTACAGTTTCACTCCTTTTGACAGGCTTAGGAGACAACCCTTACAGAATTTTCTCTCATCTCTTTACAACTCAGAACTTGGAAGAACAGAGGGAGAAGAACTTTTGGCCTTTACAACAATTTTGAGCTCTAAGAATCACAGAAAAGATCAAGATTTCAGTGTAAGTTCATGCCCTTTCAGTGCTGAATGGGTGGGGTATTTATAGGTCCCAACCCAATTCAAATTTGGAGCTCAAAACTGTCAATTCCCGGAATTCCGGGATCAGGCGGTTGCACCTCCTGATTGGAGCGGTTGCACCGCCTGGCAGAGCTCGAAGACTGAGCCTCTGGGCGATGCCACCTCCTGTCAGGGGCAGTTGCACCTCCTGCCAGAGCTCGAAGACCGAGCTCAGGCGGTTGCACCTCCTGACTGAGACGGTTGCACCGCCTGGCAGAGCTCGAAGACTGAGCCCAAGCGGTGCCACCTCCTGGCTGGGGCGGTTGCACCGCCCAGTCTCGCTCGGAGACTTAGCCCAAGCGGTGCTACCTCCTGGCTTAGGCGGTTGCACCTCCCGCTAGAAATCAGGGTCCGAATGAGTTGATCCATTTGGCCCAATTTGGGTTTTTCAGGGGCCCAATTGCCCCAAGATTAAGTTAATGGGATCACCTCCCATTTCCAACTTAATTAATATGCTAACTACTTTGAGCATCTTTCCTTTCTAGCAAATTGCCTCTCCTCCTTACTATGCTTTAAATACATCTACATTCGCTTTGACGTAAAACATCTTCCGAGATCGGCTTTCTACGAAGACTTTACGAAATCTACGTTTTTGTGATTTAAACTATTGCAAATCATCTTAGTCTTCTCTTGCATTTTCACTTAAGACTTCAAGCTCAAATTCCTTCCGAAACGAATTGAGTTGAACTCATTCTCGTAGAATCGACTTTAATAAAAAAAAGGATTTTTGAAATCATAAAAGTTTTTCGCTGCACTAATTCACCCTTGCCGGGAACCAAGAGGGTCACTCAATTACATGTCCACCCATGTTCAATGGGATTGATTACACCTATTGGAAGACTCGAATGAGGATCTTCCTTATTTCTATGGATTTTGAGCTTTGAAATATTGTAGAAAATGGATTTCAAAAGTCTTCTCTTCCAATGATTGATTGGAATGAATTGGAGAACAAGACTTTCGCTCTAAATGCAAAGGCTATGAATGTCTTATTTTGTATACTAGATAAAAACGAGTTCAATCGTATTTCGATTTGTGAAACTGCTTTTGATATTTGGCATATACTCGAAGTGACTCACGAAGGCACGAGTAGAGTGAAAGAGTCAAAGATCAACCTTTTAGTATATTCTTATGAACTATTTCAAATGAAACCGAGTGAGACCATAGGAGACATGTACACCCATTTTACGGATGTCGTCAATAGTCTGAAAGGACTCGGTAAAGGTTTTTCAGATTTTGAGCTCGTTAATAAAGTTTTAAGATCCCTTCTAAAGAGTTGGGACCCTAAAGTCATAGTCATTCAAGAAGCCAAATATTTAAATAACTTTTCTTTTGAAGAATTAATTGGGTCACTAATGACCTACGAAATGACATGCAAAGCTCATGAAGAGCATAAGGACACCCTTCTAAAGAACGGGAAGGATATGACACTTAGAACACAAGAAGACCACTTGAGAGAAAACTCAAGTGATGAGAACTTTGACGAAGACTTGGCACTTTTAACAAGAAATTTTAAAAAATTCATTAAAAGAAATAAATTTAAAAATAACACTAAAAATAAATTTAAACCCAAAAAAGATCAAGTAATTTGTTACGAATGCAAGAAGCTGGGACACTACAAAAGTAAATGTCCCCAAGCCAAGAAGAGGACACCAAATAAGAAGGCGCTCAAAGCAACATGGGATAACTCAAGCGCATCCGAAGAAGAGGAGCCCAACACTGAGCAAGTTGCTCATTATGCACTAATGACCATTGGAGAGGAGGTATCAAGTTCAATTGATGTAAATTTATCATTTGATAAATTATTAAATGTTTTTCATGATTTATTTGATGAATGCAAAATAATTAGTAGAAAATATAAATTGTTAAAAAAGGAGCATGAATCTCTTGTTAATAATTTCGATAAATTAAAAATTGAGCATAATGATAGCTTAGCTCCATGTGCGAAATGTCATGATTTAGAAATAATTCAAAAAGGAGAACTTCTCAAGGATATCTTGAAGAAATTTGAGGTTGATAGTAAGTCTTTGAATATAATCCTTACCAATAAGGGTCACGTTCATAAAAGAAGTGGAATCGGATTTATGAGAAGCTCTCACTAAAATCTAACCACCTTCGCACCAAATAGGCCCTATTTTGCATATTTCGCACCAAAACAAATATAACTTTTGTTGCAAACATGGACATAGAGCTTATCATTGTCCATTCAAGAAGGTTAGTTCAAACAAATTGATTTGTGTTTCTAAAGGAACTATAAAGAACTCCATGCAACATAATAAGTAATTTAGATCGATTTTTGAGGCACCCAAGGTCAATTGGGTACCTAAAAATCATCCTTTTTTTTATAAACGTATACCATCATAAGCTAGAAGCAAAAGATGATATCTTGCTTTTTGGGTGCTCAAGGTTTATGACCAGAGATCCAAAATGACTTATAACACTCTCTAGCTAAAATGACAAAAAGAGGATCAGTAGAATTAAAACTATCAATTACAAAATGATACTTATATTCCATACGTTAATGATGGAATCTTGTAAAACACTTATGTTTGATCCCTCAAAATTTTAAAACTTGTAAACTCTTATGTATAAATTCCCCTTCACATATCCTCCGGATTTCCGAATTTATCGAATACATTCCTCTCTCAATTCTTCTGGATCCAACTGTATCTTACAAGATCATGAACTTATAGCTTGCGATGCTTGCACGATGAGTCATAAACATATTGAAAACATGTAAGCTCTATATGACATTTGAGTAGAGTATGCATTTCACAAAATCGATCATGAACGTACGAATTTTCTCATCTTGTGATGTGAATCTTTACATGATTATGTAATTAGGGTTGTGTGCTATACAAACAAACACTCCCTTCAAATTGAAATCACCCACATCAGCCCACACACCCCTGTAAGCAGTGCTCACTACCTGTAGGCGGTGGCACCACCCAACTGGCGGTAGAACCGCCAGCTATCACAGGTGGCAGGCGGTTGCACCGCCCAGCCAGTAGTGCCACCGCCCGCAATCTACCCCCTTTTTAAAACCGAGCTAGGGTCGGTGGTAGAACCGACCCCAACTCTTTTTTCACTCCCCCTTGCAGCTCTAAACCCTCCTTCAACTCCATTCTCTCCCTTTAGCTGCCCAAAACTCTCTATTTCCTACAAGATCAAGGATCAATCCTACATCTTCTTGAAGATCTTAACTAAGGTATTCTCTAAAAGGCCTTGATTTCTCTTTTATATTATCTACTCTTGCTCATTATTTATCTTTATAATAGCAGTATTTATGGGTTCTAGAAGATCCTCTAGGGACAAAGGGAAGAGGAGATTAGAAGAAAACTATGATTCCACACTTTTTGATTCAAATCAACATGCTCTAAAATTTACATCTATAGAATTTAGAAATGTTCATAAGGGAAAATATGTTGATTTAGATGAACTAAGTGATTTAGAACCTATTCAATGGTTTGTAAATCTAGACCGTCTCCCAATCCTACAAATAAGTGAACCTATCTACCCTAGACTTATTAGGTTGTTTTATAATAATCTACATGTGGATGAAGAAGAAAGGGTGTCTACATATCTTTTAGGATTTCATATATTCATTACGGATAGATCCATTTGTGACATCATAGGCATCCCGGTAAAAGAAAGAGGTTGTTATTTTAGAGGACAATGGGATGATGAAATAGTTGGGACCACGTATGTTGATGCCTTAAGAATGATTTTTGGCAAACCCAACTTAATGATACTTCCAAAAAGCTATGAACATTTATTACCATTAAGCACCAAGATACTTCATCATATCTTGATTAGTATCATTTTCCTAAAATAATACCATCATGATGAAGTAAGTCAAATGGAACTAGGTACCATGTATTAGATCATGAAAGGATATAACAATTGTTTTGATTACCTTATCCAACAAAATATGATAAAAATATCTAAAAAAGACATGATGCTTCCATATGGTAGCTTCATGCCTACGATATTGCAATTCCACCCGACGAAGAAATTATAAAGCTAGATAGATTTAGCATCATAAATAAAAATCTACTTCAATGGATGAGATGTATATTTAGAAATGGTATATGGGTTAGAATGCCTAGAAGAACTGATCCTCCTCAACCTGAACCAGAACCGGAAACACCAATTTTTAGGGGTAATCTATCTCCTCCAATTGGTCCATTTGAGGAATCACATCTAGTAGATAAAGCACCTCCATCATATATCGAAGACATAAGGATTCAGATAGATCGCTTTGAACAAAGACAAGATCGACTTGAACATCGCCAAGATCAAATCCTATCTAAGCTGTAGTAGATTCACCGATAGTTTGATACATTGTTTAGACATTTTAACTTTCCACTACCTGAATGAGCATATGTATGTATTTAGAAAAAGTGGACACAATTCCTTCATGTCATGTTGTAAAACTATGTTGTTGTAAACTTTTTATGCTATTCACTTTGATCGTAATGTCACTTACTTTGATGATCGCAAGTCTTTGATATGTGTAACTATTGGTATCTACGACTTGATGTATTATTTGGTGAGTATTTACGGAGTTAGGAATATTAATGTTGATTGAACTTCGTTTTTGGATTTTCTTGATTCTTTAATCACTTAAATTCGGTGCTAAAAATTTTATACGAATTTGACATGATTGTGATTTGAGAAGTTTCAATCATACATCGGATTCTTAATCTTTGAGTACTACAAAGCACTAATAATTTTGCTTCAGAATTGTGATTGAAAAGCTATGACAAAACATTGTCCGAATACATGAATTTGTTAAATTTCATTTTCGAACTTTCTTGATTCTTTGATCACTCACTTAAATTCGATGCTAAAAATTTTATGATACAAATTTGACATGATTGTATTACATGTTTACTTTAATGTTGGAAATTTTATGCCTTAGTGCAAAAAGTTTCCATGATGATGAGCATGTTATACCTTCATAATTGTAATTGAAAAGCTATAACAAAACATTGTTCGAATGCATGATTTTATTGTAATTCTCTTCTAGATTTAATGTATTTCTTGAATGGAGCTTTCATGAGTCTATGCCATATCAAATTTATTTCATGCTCCATCACTTAATGATACATGGAATTAATTGACAAATGCATCTCTCATGGATTTATCTTTTGTGAATTTTGATTGAGAAATGGATTTGATGTAATGATTCTTTCACATGAATTCCTTCTTGATGAAGGAAGACATTTTTTTGAGATGAGCACTTGCAAGGATTTAATTTCACATGTATATCTTGATCCTTGTGAAAAATGAAGCATGATTTAAATGAAACTATCTTATCGTTTTAACTTCATTCAAAGTTGGTTCTCAATGGCTTTTCCTCCTTACTTTCCTTCTTCATGCAAAGTTTTGATGATAAGTAAAAGGAAAGAAGTTAATGAATGATATCATACCATGAATGCTTGAAAAATAATTGGTATGAATTTCTTTACAAGTTGAAAAATGACATGAATTTTTACCATAATTACATATATTGTTGAATCATTCTCCTTTTTGTTGATAACAAAGGGGGAGAAATATGTGGTAAATTGATGATAAATGTATGCAATTTTACACTTGAAATGTTTGCATTATGATAAGATATCTAGAGCTTAATTTGAAATATTACAAATTGATATATTGTCATAGAATGAATTGCTATGATTGTTATCTTTCATATTTGAAATATAAGACTTGAAAATGGATGTCATGTCTTGACATCATTTTAGAAAGTTACATCATGATAGGAATCATGATGGGTGCATTGATAAGTTTAAATGAACTTAACTTATCAATATGTCTCTTGAATTCAAAGGCTTTGAATTCAAGAATGACTTTTCTCAAGTATGGCATATAGATAGGGGGAGTTAAGGTTAACTCCGTCATCAATTAATTGTCATCATAAAAAATGGGGAGATTATTGAATCTCGAATTTTGATGATGAAGTCAATTATCATTTGTTGATCTAATCTATATGTTGAGAAAAGCATGCAGCATTAACTACGATGGCAGTAAGACATGCAGCAAGTGTTGAGCCAGAGTCAAGATCAAGATCACGTTGGGAGATCGAGAGTTTGTCGGAAGTCCGGACATTCGTCGGAAGTTCTACGGAAACCATCCGAGAAATCTAAGAGCTTGCCAAAGAAGCTTATCGGAACTCGCCAAGAAGATTATCGTGAAGTCCAGGAGTCCATCGGAGCATCGCCGATGGTTCGTCGGATGTTCACCGGAAGTACACCAGAAGCTCGTCCGATGAAGCGATTGACGCACCGGAACATAGAATTGCAGTAATCATGTCGTAATTGTCATATTTAGAGTATAGATTAAGTTAGGGTTGGGAGTTAATCCCACTAACTTAATTAGGGGCCAACTAGGCCCTTAACAGACCCAAATTGGGCCGAATGGAACAGCCCATTCGGACCCAGAATTCTTGGCTGGCGGTGGCACCGCCCAGGAGACTCAGTCTCCTAGGGATTCTGGGCGGTAGTACCACCCCTGTCAGGTGATGGTACCGCCTGAGCTTGGTCTTTGAGCACTATCAGGTGGTAGTACCACCCAGATTGAGCGGTAGTATTGCTCAGTGACAGATGACAAGCGGTAGTACCGCCTAGTAATGGCAGTGGAACCGCCAATACCCCAAAAATCTGGGAATGTATACTTTTAGGCTCCATTTTCAAACTCATTGGGGCCTATATAAACCCCACCCTTTCTTGCATAAAAGGACAACGAAAACTTGACATTATCTTGAGACTTTGAGGCCTTAAAAGTGTTGTAAAAGCTAGAGTTCTCCTCATTCTTTCTTCTAAGCGTTGAGATCATTCAAGAGAGGAGTGAAACTTGTAAGGGTTATCTCCTAAGCCCGACAAAAGGAGAAAAGCTATAAAAGGGTAGTTGGCTTTTGCCTATTGAAGGAAAGCCTGTAGTGGACGTCGGTGACCTCGTCGGAGGAGGAAGCCGATAATGGATGTAGGTCACGTTTACCGAACCACTTTAAAATCTCGGTTTGCTTTTACTTTGATCATCTTTCCTTTATAGCAAACTGCCTCTCCTCCTTACTGTGCTTTAAATACATCTATATTTGCTTTGACGTAAAACATCTTTCGAAGACTTTACGAAATCTATGTTTTTATGATTTACACTACTGTAAATCATCTTAGTCTTCTCTTGCATTTTCACTTGAGACTTCAAGCTCAAATTCCTTCCGAAACGAATTGAGTTGAACTCATTCTCGTTGAATCAACTTTAATAAAAAAAAAGGGTTTTTGAAATCGTGAAAGTTTTCCGCTGCACTAATTCACCCTCCCCCCCCTCTTAGTGTGCTCTTGATCCTAACAAAAATCTCCTCTTTAGTAAATGGTAAAAGAAACATAGAAGAACAAAGAAGATATATTGATTCACATAAAATAGAAATTATCTCAAGAGAAAGTTCATGATTCGATTGGAAAAATCTCATTTAGATTCAAATAATCAAATCATCAAAATCTTTTTCATAGTTTAAGAGATTCATACAAATAGATTCATCAATCTCCTATTTGAAAACTCATAAGATAGGGATTGAGAAATTCTTAAGAAAAATATTTTCATCTTTTTTTGTTTAATTTATTTCACACAAGTATGCCCAAGTTTTTTATGCCAAATCCAAGCATGCATCATTGTTTAAGACTGAAAAACAAATTTCATCATCAAAATCATCATGACTAAAAATATAACACATTAAACATAAGGCTTCTTTAAACAATAGATTTGATTTATCATTTTAATTCCAATGATAATTCATTTTCTTTTTTATGTATTTCATTTTATGTTATTGATTTCATATAAGTATGTTCAAGTTTTTCATATGAAAACCATCCATCTTGTTTAAAACTGAAATAGTAACTTTCATTATGACAAAGATCAATAAGCCATAAATCACAAAAGTCATCATACATTATTTCGAAATATAAACTCATTAAGCATGATTTAATTGAACATAAGGCATCTTCGATCAAAATCAAAAAGCAATACGGAAATCATCAAGATATACCTTATTGCTTCTTAAAAAAAAAATGATTAATCTCATTAGGTGTACAAAAATTAGATTTAAATTTAACATTTTGTTCTTTTATCATAAAGAAATGCAATTGTCTTGATTAATTTTTTTAATTTTTCAAAAATACTAGAGAGAAAAGCATGATCCCCTTTTATTTATTTATTTATTTTTTATATTTTATATACTAGTTTAAAAATAACATATGAAATGCATCAAATAATTTCAAAATAAAGTAAAAGAGTTTTGTTTGAGTTGTTTACCTCGTTGTCGAAAGCCACCAAAGCATAGTTCACAACCTCGCCTTTTGATACACTCGTTTCATCCTCCACTATTGCCTTGAGTGTCTTTATTTTCTTTTGTAGCTTCTTTATTTGTGGACATTCGCTTTTGAAGTGTCCCAGTCGATTGCATCCATAGCAAGTTATTTTGTCCAATTTAAGTTCGTTTTTATTTTTTAATTATTGTTTCATGAATTTTTTAAAATAGTGAGAAGTTCAAAGTTATTATCATTATCACTTGAGTTATCACTCAAGTGATATATATATATATATATATATATATATATATATATATATATATATATATATATATATATATATATATATATATATATATATATATATTGTGATGTCCTTGGATTTGTGTAATGGAAATCGGATCATGATGAGATCACGATAATAAGATCGATTCGTTTTTAAACACAGATCCTAAATAATCCTGATCATAGGTTACTCGAGAGGAATATCGAGATAACCGGACAGACTAGTGTGCTGTATACCCATCCATATGATGGATGTAGCTGATCTTATAGCTGCTCATATAGGAACGCTAGGGATACAATACAGGTGCTCATTAGAGAATGAGTTCACTGATTGATCCGCTTACGGAATGCTAGATGATTGATGATACCTTATTGTCAGACAACGATTCCATAGTTCTAGTGGTGTAACTGGTCCTTAGACTTGAGACACCAACGATGTCCTATATGAGTGCTCCACTCTTTGATACCGGACTTATAGGTTTAAATGTCTCAAATCTAGTACAGCTGGTCATCGAGAGTGGCGGTCAACCTTACAAGGGCTATTAAGTATCGATAGAGGATCATCCACTATTGGTGTCACGAGAAATATCCCATAATGATTTCATGATTAAATGTGCCTTGACTTGAATTCAAGGTTCTATCAATATGACATATTGATAGGGCGAGTTAAGGTTAACTCTGTTATCAATTGATTGTCATCATAAAAAAGGAGGAGATTGTTGAATCTCGGATTTTGATGATGAAATCAATTGATAAGTTTGTGATCTAATTTATGTTTTTGAGTGACGTAGGATTAGCTTCGATCAAGGAGAGACAAATTGATTAAACTAGGAAGAATCATATTAAGCCAGAGTGAACATGTCAGAAGATTGGATATTGAGCCGGAGGATTGGTCGATGTGTCAGCAGAAGACTCATGTCATGAATTCCGGCATTGGGCCGATGGAGCGAACATTGTGCCAAGGAAATCAGAGTTACAGAGGTCAACATGCTGATTAGGCAAAAGACTACAAAAGAGGACGATGCGCCATAGGATCAGATAAGTATCGGATGAACCAATGACATGCCAGACAAAGGATTCATGCTTTATAATCATATGTCTAAAATTGAAGCAGTGTAGGGGACTAATTGAGTTAGCTTTTAATGTAATCATACTAACTCAATTAGGAGCCAATTAAGGCTTAATTAGGATTGATTTGGGCTCATTGGGAGGCTCATTTAGTGACCCAAAAGTTAAGTCAGGCGATGGCATTGCTAGAACAAGTGGTGGAACTACTTGTGAGTTGGAAAACTTGAAAAACCTAGTCTCCGAGACTGTCAGGTGGTGGTACTGCCCAGACATAGTCTCCTAGGTGGTAATACTGCCAGACTGGGCAATGATATCGCATAGTATCAGGCTGTAAACAGTGGTACTGCCCAATGCAAGTGGTGGTATCGCCCGTACCCCGAAATCTTGGGGATTTAAATTTTGGGCTCGAAATTTGAATCAATTTGGGGCCTATAAATACCCCACTCTTTCCTGCTTAGAATGGAAAGAATTGGGTAGAAAGGGGGAAAGAATCCTTGACGAAAAAGAGTTGAAAAAGCTTAAAAAGTATTGAGTGTTCCCCTCAACCTCTTAGAGTTTAAAGTTTATTATAGGAGAGGTGTGAAACTTGTAAAGGTTCTCTCCTGAGCCTGTTAAAAGGATAATAAAGTTGTAAGAAGGTGATTGGTCTTCATCTATTGAAAGAAGACTGTTAGTGGATACCGATGGCCTTGACGGAAGAGGAATCGGGAGTGGATGTAGGTGACGACGACCGAACCATTATAAAACGATTTGCATTTATATTTAAGTAATTTATCTTTACTGGAAACTGCTTAATTTATCTACTGCTTTCACTACCTTACGAAAACGTTTTCAAGTTAACATCTCTCTGAAATGGTTTTTATCAAAATGAATTTTTATCATAAGATATTTTAAACCGATACTTTTATCCACTACACTAACTCATTCCTAATATAGAAGTGAAGAATGACGAGAGGACGAAGAGGAAGATGGGATGAGGGAGGGAGGAAGTGTTCTTGACCAAGTGATCATAGAAAAGAAAGAAACAGATAAAGAAGTGGAGGAGAAAAAGGGGAGAAAAAAAAATAGAGAACGGATCCAAAAAAGAAAGAATAAAAAAAAAGGAAAGAGAATAAACAACATTTATTGAGGATTTAGTTTGATATAAAAAAGATTCAGATGCTAAAAAATTACTCTAGGTATGTTTTCGAATTCCATTACATTCCTATTCATCATATTACTATATAGGACTATAAATTAATTAATTATGATGTTATTATAATATTTGATATGTATGTTATGGAGGAAATAAAAGAAGAAAATTTGATTATGTTGAAAAATAAGAAAAGAAAAGGAAGTAAAAAAGTTGTATATTAGTATCAAGGATATACTATCAGAGGTAGGTATCAGATGATTCTATTTAATATGTTTTCAAATATATTAATGTATATGTTTGGATTTGATAGATACATATGATTTTTATAGTTTACAAGTCTTTATTATCTAAAAATATTATTAAAAATTTCGAAAAACATATGGTTTGAACCGTCATTTAATTTTCTATTAAGTATTTTTAAGTCATCTTATCTTGATTTATATGAAAATATTTGTCCAACATTATATTTTAAATATTAAAAATAGTTAAATTTTATTGATTTCAAATGATACACGATTGCATTAGCCTTGAAATAATATACAAAATAAATTTGTTTAAACACTTAGTTTTATAAAAAATAATTGATATATTATTTTTTAATGATATGATAGTTGTCTAATGAATATGACTATGATTTGGACCTACCAATTAATGTTATATATTAAAATATATTTTAAAAACTATTTTTTTTTCTAGATCATAACATAGAGAGATATGTATTACTGTACCATGCGTATAACATGATCATACCCATTAATATTATTACGATCTCCTGTTTTGACTTGTATACCTTGACTATATTTATCCTTATTTATAAATAGTTAATGATAGATAGTCTTTGCACTACAATAATTATGATTTGATGTATGATGCAAGTTACAATTATTTTTTATTATAAAAATGCATTTATATTATTCTCAAAACTATTCAAGCATATTCTGTTATCAAGGCATAATTTTAAAATGCATGTGAAGTCTCAACCTTTTTAATAAAATATTTGATATCTATGCCTACTTCAAAAGCATGTGTTGTATGCATAAAGGATTCATATGTTTTAAACAAATTATTTATTTATGAGAAGTTTTAATCAGTATGTGAGTCACAGTACTTATTGAGTTGTGATTTGAATTATTTTTAATATTTTAATTCGAAAATTATATCATTTTTTGATATGGTCAAAAGGAGTGATTTGAGTCTTTGACATTATTGTACATTGAGATTATTATATATTATGTTATTTGAAATATAATATTATAAATTCTTAAGGAGCTATTAAGTTTATCGAAAACTGAACATGTCCTCATATTGAAAATATCTAGGTTTATGCTATTGTAGCATCTTCGATTTTTCACTAGGTTGGGTCGTTTCACTAAGAATGTGATGACATTTAAAGCCACTAAGAAGAAGGAAATCTTAGAGTGATTTTTAAAGTGATTTTCTAGAGTACCATATTATCATCCGGTGAGAAAGGTATCCTTAGTGATCAACACAACATGGCATACAGGATAACATTTAAATCCACTAAGAATATTATTCATAAGATTGGATAAAATTCTCATGGGTTTAGTATGTACCTCTTGTATAATTATTATATTTTCTAAAAAGAGGAAGATGCAAGTATATATATACATGTATACATATATACATGTATATATATAAATACATGTATATATATATATACATGTATATATATATATATATATATATATATACATGTATATATATATATATATATATATATATATATATATATTATAGAGAGAAAAAAAATAACTACCTATAAATACAAGTAAATAATGAACCTGATAAATTTGAGTTGTTTTTTATTCTTATTGATTTGATTACATGTATTATTTTTTTTAGAGTCATATGAATAGTTATAATATATTTGAATTCTTGCTAAGATACTGTATGAGGATGACTTGCTTATTTATTTAAGTATTTACTATAAATGCTTATCTCCTTTTTCATCTCTATAGGTAATTCATGGAAGCACCTATGGTTGATTTAGGATTGAATATGCATCTCTATAGGTGTTTCACATGTGTTACCAAAGATTTTATGTTAAAGGTCTATTGAAAGTAATGATATTAAATAAAAATATGACTTAAAAAGAAAAAAATAGTTAAATAATAATCTTTTATTTATTTTTACTATGTTAATTTTTTAACTAATGATTGTTATTATTTTAGTTATAAAATCTTTTAGTTTTCAACTGCATCATCATGAGTTAGATTGGTTCCAAAGGAAAAAACAAAGTGTGGTTATAACTAATGATTGTTATTATTTTAGGATTTGTTGACATTTTAATTAAGACCGAAAATCCTTCAAATTTTAATAATAAGTGAAATGTTAGAACCCTTGCAGATTCTAAACTTGGGGTTGATCTCTTTAGGGGATCGGCCTCCTTGGAACTCTATAGGGGTTCCTCCCTTGGAGTTGCTGCTCAAAGGCTGCAGAAAAGATTCATCTATTGCTTGTGAAAAGAGAAGGAATACATGGCTATTTATAGGGCTTCTAAACCCTAACTCCTAATAGGACTCCTACTTAAGACTCTTACTTCTAACCAACTCCTAATAGGACTCCTAGTCAAGACTTCTATTCCCTTACAACTCCTAATTCTTCTCTAAGAAAACACCTCCTACATGAATGCCCCTCTTAATTAGGACTCTCCTAGCTAGAGTCCTAACAGAATGTCCCTCTCAATTAGGACTCTCCTAACTAGAGTCCTAACAGTTTTACATGAATGTCCCTCTCAATTAGGACTCTCCAAGCTAGAGTCCTAACAGACCCGCCCTCTTCAAATCAGCCTTGTCCTCGAGGCTGATAATTCATGAATTCTGAGAATTTGATCTTCAAGTCGTCATAGTTCTCCCAAGTGGCATCTTCTATTGGTAGGTTCGCCCACTGTATTAGAACTTCATTAGTGGGTCGTCGTCGTCGAGTCACGATTCGTCGATCAATAATGGCACTTCGCTGGGTCTGGAGTTCTCTTTGGGTAGTCATATTTGGTGGGTGGCCTTGGGCTGTCTCCAAGCACCTATTTACAATTGTCTCGCCGTCGATTTGTGGGTGATATGCCATACTCCTTTTCAATTTAGTACCCTGCATATAGAATAACTTGGTCCAAAATCTACTCATGAAGATGCAAGTAGAATTTATCATAAGCACAATGCGTCCCTTATAATTCTTTTGAGTCCCAATTGTAATGAGCCACGGAGCTTGGTGCTTCCTCCAATTTTTTTATAATCTTACTAGTCTCTGAATCTTCCTGCCAATCCATCTTAATATCCTTAAGAAAGTTACTGGTCGGAAGTGAAATGGCCGAAACTTCAGCTTGCTCGGGTAGCTACGAAAGCGCATCTGCAAGAACATTCTCTTTCCCCTTTTTGTAAGTTATTTCATAATCAAATCTAAGAAGTTTTGTTACCCATTTTTGCTGCTCAAGGGATGATATCTTTCGCTCCAAAAAGTACTTGAGGCTTTTATGGTTGGTTTTAATTTGAAATCGTCGACCAATCAAGTAGGGTCTCCACCTCGTTGCTGCGCGCACAATGGCAAGCATCTCCTTATCATATGTTGACTTATTTTGATGGGAGGGAGATAATGCCTTGCTAGTGTATGTGAGTGGTTGACCATCTTGCATGAGAATGGCTCCAATTCCGACTCGAGATGCGTCGGCCTCAATAATGAAGGGTCGGTTGAAATCTGGTAGTGTTAGCACCGGCGTCGTCGTCATGGCTGTCTTAAGTTTGTCGAAGGCAGCGGAGGCTCTGTCCGACCATTGGAAGACATCTTTTTTCAGTAAGGAAATAACTGGTGCACTAATCTCTCCATAGTTTTTCACGAACTTGCAGTAGTAGCCTATTAAACCCAGAAAGCCATTTAGCAATTTTATGTTCCTCGGGGTCAGCCAGTTTTGCATTGCTTCAATTTTGAAGGGGTCTACTGCCACACCTTCCTCTGATATGATATGCCCAAGATATTCCACCTTCTTTTGAAGAAAGCAAAAATTCATAGTGGTTGTTGTGTGTTCAAAAGATGATTTTCGGTATGTCTTCTTCGCATACTCGTATTTGATGATACCCGGATCGAAAGTCCAGCTTTGTGAAGATTTGTGCTCCCTTAGCAACTCATCTACTACTATAATAGGGTATTTATCCTTGATGGTTATGCCATTGAGAGCTCGGTAATCAACACATAATCGCCATATTCCATCCTTCTTTCGTATGAGGAGCACCGGTGAAGAGTAGGGGCTGCAACATGGCCGAATAACTCATGTTTTGAGCATCTCATTTATAATCCTTTCTATTTCATCCTTCTGGAGATGTGAATACTGATATGGCTGAGCATTTGCTGGAGATTTGCATGGAAGAATCGTTATACAATGATCATGCCGACGGGTAAGAGGTAGGTTGCGTGGTTCGTCAAATATATCTGAAAATTCAGCAAACAAAGGAAGCAGATTTGGATCTTCAAATTTTGTTGGCTCTCCCTTAGTTTGCTGCTCAAGTTGTACCAAAAAAGTCGCTGCATGCTTTATGCAAAACCTTCTCCATTTGTTGTATGAAAATCATCGTTACGTTGCCCTCACGTTTCCCATGCAGTATCACCTGTTTCTCCTTACTGTAAAATTTTATAAATAGTTGCATAAAATTCCAAGAAATATCACCTAATGTCATCAACTATTTAATTCTGAGTATGGCCTCATGATCATCAAGAGGGAGGAGGAAGAAATCTGCAATTATCTCTTGGTCTTGCAGCAATAGTTTCACCTACGGGCACACCTATGATCACACTTCAAAATCCGTCCGTTGGCGACCATAACGACAAACCTGCTGCAATTCTCAATAGGTAAGTTCATATGGATAGCAACCTTACTGTTTAGGAAGTTATTAGTGCTGCCCGTCTCGATGAGAACAGTGATCGGTTGTTGTTTGAGAAGGCCTCCAACTTTCATCGTTTGCGGGTTTGAGTAGCCAGCTAGTGTTTGTACCGTAACTTCCGTCGGTTGTGGCTCTTCTTCTGCATCTTTTTCTTCATGTTCAAGGCTCTCTTCTGAATGTTCAATGGCCTCTTCTTCTATCGGTTCAATCATAAGAAGTCCTCCTTTACTACAGCGATGCTCACGGCTCCACGGCTCGTCACAATGCCAACATAACCCCTTCGCATATCGCTCCCTAAGCTCTTCTCCTATTAACCTCTTTGGTGCAGGGACTTGGTCGACAGTAGGGGGGGCTAAGGGCTTCAATATTACTGGTTGAGGAGCGACCCTAGTCCTCCGAGCTTCATGATTCAATTGCTCCTCTTGATGTCGTGCGAAAGAGATGGCTGCAATAAGCGTGTACGGTTGTCGCGCTTTAACTTCTCCTCGGATCTCCGGCTTCAAACCCTCAATAAAGGTCCTCAATAGCTGTTTTTGAGACCAATCATGATTTTGATTAGATAACCTTTCAAACCTGGTTTGGTACTCCTGAATGGTGGAGGTTTGTTGGATCTTTGCTAGTTGTTCGTCAATATTCTCGTAATCGGTTGGTCTGAAGCGGATCAGCAGTCCTTCTTTGAATTGTTGCCATGAAAGGACTCCATAAGTATGTTCAAACTGTTTAAACCACTGTATAGCATCCCCTTCAAGATGTATAGCTGCAATTTTCACCATAGATGCATCTGCGATTTTGTGGTACCGAAAATATCGCTCCGCGCGTGAGATCCAACCAATCGGGTCTCCTTCTTCCCATCTAGGGAAGTCCACTCTCATGCATGGATAGTTGGGGTCGGTCATAGAGCCTCTCCTCCCTTGGAAGTCATCTCTTCGGGCTTGGTGTGATTGGGCAAAGCTCTCTCCTTGATATGATTTCTTCGGGCTTAGTGGTCGGCCCAATCTGAGTTCGGTAAAGAGTGTCCGAATCTTATCCTCTATTCGTGCCTCCAAGGCTTCGAATTTAGCATTGATTGCCTCCTTAGATGCCATAGTATATGACCCCAAATCAATGATGTTAAGATCTCTCTTTTGCTGTTGGGTTAAAGGCATGTATAGGTTGAGAGAAGTGATGGTCGAAAGTGTTGGTGGATTGGTGGATGTAGGCTACAGTTTAGGCTTGTTTTGTGGCTGTTTTGGGTGCAGTTTGAGGGTGTGGTTTAGTAGAGTTTTAGGGCTATGGATGAAAGTTTTGGATCTATGGTAGATAGTAGCAAAGGTTTGATAGAAATCCATGGAAGTTGCAGCAAGTATGTGCTGTCGTGTAAGAGTAGAATTGTCGTCGAAGAAACAACGGTTTCTCGACGTAATTTCCACCAAAAACTTGAGAGAATTGAGGAGGGAATTGATAGAAAAATTATAGTTTATATGACAGCAAGGATATCTAATTTAATCAAGAAAATTTCGGCAGTATAATAGCAAGGAAATTGGTGCAAGTTACAATTGCAGAATTATCGTCGAAAAATTTCAGCGGGTTACGATGAAAATTTGCAGCAATATAAAATCGTTTTTAGAGATGAATTTCTTAATATATCAATCTTAGATGGAATCCAAGATGATCTATGAAGTGTATAAGAAATTTCATTCAAAAAGATTGCAAATAGATGGGTTAAGGCAATGATATGCAGCTGAAATTTTCTACAGCATAGATTTTCAAGTGCAGCAGATTGGACATAAAAGATCAGTAGTTTATATTGAGAATTTTTCGATGAAACTAAAGGGAAATCTACTATTAGGAAGTGTCAAAGATGTCATAAAAATTTCGTAGAAATTTGGATAGAAAAAGCACAGTAGCAAGATCAAACAGATGGTGCTATGCGGCTTGAATTCTGCAATTCAAGTACAGCAGATTGGACATAAAAGATCAGTAGTTTATATTGAGAATTTTTTGATGAAACCAAAGAGAAATCCACTGTTAAAAGTGTCAAAGATGTCATAAAAATTTCGTAGAAATTTGGATAGAAAATTCACAGTAGCAAGATCAAACAGATGGTGCTATGCGGTTGGAATTCTGCAATGTATCTTTCGTCGTAGAGATGAAAACTTTATGACGAAAAGTTTATGCAGCAATATAGGAACGATTTTTTTTGATTTTTTTTTTTTTGTATTTTCGAATAAGGATAACTAAATTGCAGCAGCAGTAAGGTAGGAAACCAGAACCTGTTGCAATTCATGGGGAGATCAAAGGATGATCCATGGTGGTGGAGATGATGACGGAATTCGGTGACGATCTTTTAAGCAATTGTGGGAATTGCTTTGGATGGTTGTAGAGGGTTGATGGATGGCTGTGGAAGGGCAGCGAGATGCCAAGAACGCTGCTCTGATACCAGGTGTTAGAACCCTTGCAGATTCTAAACTTGGGGTTGATCTCTTTAGGGGATCGGCCTCCTTGGAACTCTATAGGGGTTCCTCCCTTGGAGTTGCTGCTCAAAGGCTGCAGAAAAGATTCATCTATTGCTTGTGAAAAGAGAAGGAATATATGGCTATTTATAGGGCTTCGAAACCCTAACTCATAATATGACTCCTACTTAAGACTCTTACTTCTAACCAACTCCTAATATGACTCCTAGTCAAGACTCCTATTCCCTTACAACTCTTAATTCTTCTCTAAGAAAACACCTCCTACATGAATGCCCCTCTCAATTAGGACTCTCCTAGCTAGAGTCCTAACAGAATGTCCCTCTCAATTAGGACTCTCCTAACTAGAGTCCTAATAGTTTTACATGAATATCCCTCTCAATTAGGACTTTCCAAGCTAGAGTCCTAACATGAAATTTGTTAACTTTATAGAAATTAAAAATTTTTAATTGGATTTCTGGCTCTTGAAAAAGCTCGAGAATTGAAGAAATGAGGGGAAAAAAAAATTTTGTGGAATCTATAAAAACATAAATATGCGAGGCAATTGAAATGCTTCATTTCTTTGATCAAATGTTAGCTAGGTGGCGTTTTTGGTTTCCATCATCCTAACGCTATCATAACAATAGAAAAAAGTTGGCTGTTTATTCTTTGGATCAGTATACACTTAAGAGATTGAGCCAAGAATTCGAAAGGAAGGAAAATTGGAGAACATGTACATTCTTTAAGGTTTAGAGGGGAGGAAAATGAAAACAGAGATTACACGCTGTGTCGAATCAAACATAATAAAAAATGTTCAAGAACGCAGAATTATCACGTAAATATTTTTTGTCGATAGAAGCCTTTGGCAGAATTATGGCAGCATATTCCTTGTGTTATATTGTTTCGTCTTAATGTCCGAAAACCTCCTCACACTTTGCTGTCTTCCTTGATCAGACCTCCCTTTATCTTAACCTGTAAGGCATGAATAAAGATTGTGTGAGTCAAGTCAAACAAGCAATCAGGTAGCTGCTACAAATTTAATTTGAACATTAGCTCCTAAAGATTATGTGAATAAATGTGAGTCAAGCAGGTGCTATTTGGAAAATAAAAACTACGTTCATTAGTATGATGTAAAGGTGAGAAATGCACGTAAGTTACGCGCTATAAAATTTGTCTTTGGTTGATTATTTTACGAAATTGTTGATTAATCATTTTTTACAGGCAATTCAATCATTCTCATTGAATCAAAGTCTTCAAAATGAATAGTCAAAGTCAATTAGGACCACCGGTCAAAATTAGCAGAGTTGAAAAGTGATAAAAGAAGAAAAGGAAGAAAATTGAGATAATTCCTCCTTCTACATCCACTGGCCCAATGAAGGGAATCAACAAACTGCATTACTACTACACTACCAAATGGTGATCACTAATCTTACATGAGGGGGGCAAGGATGTGTTCAGCATAATACTGTCTGGAGGAGCAAGGAAGGCAATCAAGGATGTAAGAATGGTCGTATACCGCTTCGACGTCGATTCTGTAGACCAGTAGCTTCCGCCGCTCCCTGCAGCTGGTCCTGTAGGCCACCGCGATGTGAGCGATGGCAAGGGCTAACGAGGTCAAGAACAACGCTTCGATCGCCGGAGATTCTCTGCCGGCGAGCGCAAGGATCCACCGCGGCTCCTGTTGCGGCGGAGCCACCCAGTAGATGGTGAACGCCTTGATCAGCACGTAAGCGGTAGATGCGGAACTGCAGAACGCGGTGATCCCCACATACAATCCTCGACCCCCGTCGCAGGCGAGGAAACCAACTGCAGCAGGTAAGAGAGAAGAAGAGGTCGGAATCATTCATAAGTCTGCGGCATGGCCACGCGCGGAGATTGCGGTGCATGATGGCTCTTACACAGGATGAGGAAGGATCTGAGGGCGGAAACCATAGGCAGATCGATCAAAGAAGAGCGGAAGTCGAAGGTCTTCAGTTGTCCCGGGAGAGCCCAAAGGGAGAGAGGAGGAGAGCCGCGGTTGGAGACGGAGAGCAGGGTCGGCGGCAGGAGCAGGTCAAGCACGACGACGAACACCGGGGGAGCACAGACGAGGAGGAGGGACGCCAGCATGGCTGCCACGAAGAAGAGCGTCTTGGCCCATCGCCACGGCCGAGTCCATGACCTCGCCTTGGGCGAGCCACTTACCATCTTCCTTTCCATGAGCTGATGAATGTTGATGAGTGGCGGAAGAGGAGGCGAAGCCACGGCAAGCGCCGATCACAAGAGAAGAATAATTGAATTGGACGTCACAAGTCTAATTAAACACCGTGACCGGCACGAAATCGCACTCCAGACGCCCATATGTTTCTTTGCAACTTGTGTTGAAAGGAGGAACTATCTATTAGGCTGCTGCTTTGACCCCCACTTGACAGGTGGTGTAGAAGTTCTCTTTCTCTAGCGAGACTTGTGATGGTCAACCATCCACATGCTAATAGAAACTTCCTTTTACTTGTCATGCTTTCCTTGTTGAAAAGGCGCCTCTCTGATATTTGATATCATATCAAGTGTACGTTTTCTGAGGGATTCGCTCTCTATTATAGAAGGAAATAAGATTCAGAAAAATTAATCGCACCGATATGTATCGGCCGGTTCAAAAATTTTCTTCCGATCAAACTGGAAACTGATTTTTTTTTCTATTTTTTTGTAATATAGAATAGCTACTATCAATATTATTCCTCCTATCTTCCTTCTCTTTCATACCATATATCACACTTGTACCAATTCCACCAATACAATGCATGCATTTCAAATTGGAACTTCAAAAATCTCAGAGAGTGCAAAGGGCTCCTCCAAAACCGTACCCCATTCCAAAATCTCATCTCTCGTATGAATGCAAAAAATTAAACATAAACATCAATCTATTGATTTGATCACAAAAGTATAAGAACAAGCACCACATGGGCTGCAAATTTTGTGCTGGGTGGTATGTGTAAAGAGTCCATCCATTATCCTGTTTGTGGCGGATGCTATAAAAATAATAACACCTGCCGACGTTTGAGGATACAAAATTTGTGGCGGATTATTGTTAGGCAGGTAGGTTGGAAAATTTACTAGTGCACATCCTAATCGTTTCTTTCTAGAGATGATTTTTTACATTTTATTTTAGATATACATATTACTCTAATTTTAATTACGATAATCTTATAATTTAGGTTTAGTTGTCCCTCTCCTGGACATCATCCCTTCTCCTTGATGGTGGTACAAAACATGACTTTTGCAAAAGAGGAGAAGATGACATTAGGGTATAAGAGGGGAAAAAAATAAAAAAGAAGATAAGGATCCAAATCCCTTAGTTTTTTTTTTAATCTTTTATAGAACATAATGTTGAATTTTAGATTTTGATAATGAAATCAATTAATGAAGTTATGATCTAATGAGCGTTTGAGTAATGCAAGACTAACTTCGATCATAGAAAGATAAATCGTTTGAAGTAAAAAGAATCAGACGTTGGGCCGGAATGGATTAAATTTACCTCGACTTGAATTGAAGGTTCTATTAATATGACATATTGATAAGGAGAGTTAAAGTTAATTCCGTTATTAATGTTGAATCTTGGATTTTGATGATAAAATTAATTATAAATTGTTTGATCTAATCTATATATATATATTGAGAAAAGTGTGTAGGATTAACTATGATAGTAGTAAAACATAAAGCATGTATTGTGCCAGAGTCAAGATCGAGATCTCGTTGGTGTTAGGAACGAGTCGGTACTAAGACGGGGGGTGAATTAGTGCAGCGGTAAAAATGTTGGTTCTGAAAATATTTCGTACGATTAAAACCGATCTCGAAAAGATGCTTAGATTGAAGGCGTATTCGTAAACATATTGAAGACAGTTTACAATTAATATAAATTGTAATAAGTAAATGCAAACTAGATTTTACAGTGGTTCGGTCGTCATGACCTACATCCACTCCGCCGATTCCTCTTTCGTCGAGGCCACCGGCATCCACTATCGATCTTCCTTCAATAGGCAAAGACCAACCACCTTTTACAACTCGATTATCCTTTTATCGGGTTTAGGAGATAACCTTTATACCCCCACTTACTCCTCTCTCAATCTATTCTAACATTTAGAACTTTTGAGAGGAGTTCACACAAGATTGTAGCAGCGTTTCTTTCTATTTTTTACTCTCGAGTCTTGTGTATGTTAACTAGGGATGAGAGGGGTATTTATAGGCTTTAAGTTGATTCAAACTTAGAGCCTAAAAACATCTCATCCCAGGTTTCCTGGGTATGGACGATACCACTGCCTGACAAAACACGAAGATCGAGCTCTAGTGAGACCACCGCTTGACAAGGGCGGTACTATCGCTGGTAGCATTTGCTGCCGGTGGTACCACTGCCCAATCTGAGTGGTATAACTACCCAGACCACCTAGGAGACTGAGTCTCCCAAGCGGTGCCACCGCTTGCTAGGGTTTCAGCATCTTGGTTGGGCCTTGAATCCAGCCCAAACTAGCCCAACTTCGGATCCAATTGCCCCCTAACAGAGTTGATGGGATTACCTCCCAATCCCAACTCCAATTATGTGCTAACTATGATTCCTAAGACATATTCTAAGCATTTTAGTTTTGGTGCATCAATTGCTCTTTCGGCGAACATCCGACGAACTCCCGGTAATTTTTCGGCGGACTCCCAGCAAGCTCCTGGACTTCACGATGATCTTCTTGGTGAGTTCCGATGAGCTTCTTTAGTAAGCTCCTAGACATCTCGGTTGGTTCTGGTAGAACTTCCGACGAACGTTTGGACATCCGACGAACTCTTGAACTCCCAACAAAATCACGTTCTTGACTTCAGGACTTCATTTTACTTTATGCCTTGCCATCGTAGTTAATCCTGCATACATAAAATACACTACAATCTAGACAATTATTACTAAGCATTAATTATGTTATTTGGCATGTCATTGGTCCATTGATGCTTCATCCGATTTTCGGCGCATCATCTTCTCTTGCGACCTAATGCCCAATCGACCAGTTGACCTCCACAACTCCGATATCCTTAGTGCAATATGTTGAATCTCGGATTTTGATGATAAAATTAATTGATGGGTTAATTGATCTAATCCATATTATTGAGTTAAGTGTGCAGGATTAACTACGATAACCAGAAAACATAAAGCAAGAATACCGGAGTCATGTTCGATGGACGTTTAAGAGTCCGAAGAATCATCGGAGATGTTGCCGGAACCAACCGAGAAGAAATCGGGAACCTGTCGGAATTTTCAGAAGTTCGCCGAAGAGATCGTCGGAGGTTCGCGGAGATCACCGAGAAGGCTCGGCTACTCGTTGAAGTCATCACAAGATCGGGAGCTTGTTGGGAGTCCGTCAGAAGAAATCCGAGGGCATATCGGAAGTCCACCGGAAGTTCATCGGAAAGCTCGCCGGAATAAGACTCGAAGTTCGCGGTTGAAAACTTGCTTGGGATGTTTTTAGTTATGTAGTTCACATGTAATTAGGATTAGGATTAAAAGATAATCCTATATCCTGGTTAGGGGCCAACTGGGCCCAAAATTAGACTTGGTTTGGGCTAAATTTAAAGCCCAACCAGTGAACCAAAGGGTTTGGCGGTGGTATCGCCAGACTGGGCGGTGGCACTGCCCAGCACCCGAGAGCCAGGCGGTGGCACCGCCCAGCACACGAGTGCTAGGCGATGGCACCACCCAGCACCCGAGTGCCAGGCGGTGGCACCGCCAGTACACTGTCAGTGTTCGACACGGACAGGCGGTGGCACCACCACTGACAGGCGGTGGCACCGCCAGCACCGGGAACGAAAGAGAATTCAAATTTTGGAGCCCAAATTTGAATCCTCTTGAGGCCTATAAATAACTCTCAATTCTCATCTGAGATTACAACTTTTGAGAAGCAAGAGATTGAGATAAAATTCTTAGCAAAGTCTTTAGCAAGTTTTTGTTTTCAATAGCTTGAGTGTTCACTTCCCTCTTTCTCTTTGAAAATTTGTAAGAGTGTGAACCACTTATAAAAGGTTGTAAGAGGGGTATTTGTCCTTCCCCTTCAAAGTGATTTGTTAGTGGAAGTTGGGAGCCTCATCGAAGAAGGCTTCGCAAGTGGATGTAGGTCGGATGACCGAACCACTATAAATCGGTTTGTGTTTATCTTATTGTCATTTATATTACTGCAAACCATCTTCACTTTGATGCTCTACTTCTTTGTCTCATTCTTACGTATCCCTTCAAGTTAAAATGCAATCGAAATGGTTTCAAATGAAACGTTGCTTTTATCGTACGAAGTTTCCGAAAGTGTTTAAATCGTCAAAAGTTTATCGTACTTTACCGTTGCACTAATTCACCCCCCCCTCTTAGTGTCGTTCCGATCCTAACAATTGGTATCAGAGCAATGCTCACTCTTATATTTGGTTTGATACCTAAGAGAGATGGCTTACTCTAGTATACATGAGGGTCATTCTATCACACGTCCACCCATGTTTAATGAGTCGGATTATACTTATTGGAAGACTCGTATAAGGATCTTCCTCATTTCCATGGATTTCGAGCTTTGGACTATTGTCGAAAATGGATTTAAAAAATCTTCTCTTCCGATGAGCGAATGGAATGAATCGGAGAAGAAGGTTTTTGCTTTAAACCCAAAGGCTATGAATGTCTTGTTTTGTACACTAGACAAAAATGAATTTAATCGTGTTTCAATTTATGATTCAGCTTTTGATATTTGGAGAACTCTTGAGGTCACACATGAAGGTACTAGCCGAGTGAAAGAGTCCAAAATCAACATCCTTGTGCACTCTTACGAACTTTTCCGAATGAAACCAAGTGAGTCCTGTAACATCCCTCATTATCGAAATTTTCGTATAAGTTTCTAGTTATAATGTAAGTATCTATTTTAAATTTGATAAAAGAGCCAAAGTATGAATCTGAGAACTTATTCATAAGATTTGGGGGATTTGTTAAAAAAAAAAAAGTTTTGAGGACCTATATGTAAACCCTAAGGACCTAATCGTAAATATAAAAATACAAGAACTAAACTGCAAAATGCATAAAATTACAAATCCCACCGTTTAAGCCTCTCTACCTTCATTCATAAGGAACTAGAGAAGGCAGCTGCGTGGAAGCACAGGAGGAAGAAAGAAAGAAAAGAGAAGAAAAAGGGGGAAGAAGAAGAAGAAAAAAATTTGGGGCTTTCAGGTTTCTTGCTCAAATCTTCTCATTTAGGGTCAAAATTCTCAAAGATAAGTGTTCTAACCCCATCCTACAGAAGTATTAGTCTATGTTTCTATATTGATTCTGAAAGATTTATGTTTAAAACCTGATATTTCTCTCTTTGGACAAAAAATCAAGGATCTGAAATTTTTTCGGTAAACTGACCCCTATACACTCTTTCAGCTATAATTTTTAGCACCAAATGTGAATTCAGGCACTGGTTTTAGACTCTTATATCTTTCTTTTGACACTGATTTTGTAGATTTTGGACACCGAATACTTACCCAAACATCTGCTTCAAATGAGCCTATAGATGCTGCAAATCAGGGATCAAAATTTCTGACATTTCGATACTAAAATACCTATAAGTGCCTGTTGGAAATTCTGATTTGTACCAAACTAACTTCGTCCGAAACTAGACTTGTAGACCTTTCTTTTGACATATCATTTGAAAATTTTGAAATTCAAATGCCTACCCTATTATCTGTTGAATCTGACCCTATGAATTCTACAAAACAGTGATTGTGTTTTTGACCTTGTGTTACCAAATCAAAGGTAACTCCGTGTTGGAAACCATGATTCGTACGAAACTTGTTTCAATAAAAAATAGATTGATACATCTTTCGACAATAGCCTTCTTGAGGGTATTGGAGTATAATTGATAATCTGAAGCATTTGTTCAATGTGCCTCTTGAATTCTGCCAGAAATCGAGTTTTGGTCGATTTCGCGTATTCTGTTTCATTCGTTTGGAAATAGATTCCATTCAGTCCCCTTCGCTCAATTGAAGCTTATGTTAGTGCTTGAATTCTGGTTTGCTCTTGTCTATAAAGTATTTATATTCTTGAAACATTTTGTGTAACGTTTAAGCTATATCGCATTGACACGTGTAGGCACATGTATATCCCATTGTTCCGCATTTGCTTTCGATATGTGCCTATTCGAGTTTCATTCCTTTGGATATCAAATTCATCTAACCTTCTTATTTGAATTGAGCTATATATGATTGCTTGGATTCCATGTATACTCTTGCTTTCATTTTATTCTAAATCTAAATACATTTGTTAGAGATTGTTGCTTGCATCGTATTGACTCGTAAAGGCACATGTACATTTTGTTGTTCCGCGTGTGCTTCCGATATATGCTATGTATTGTTCATACTGCCTTTTGTACTCTAGTGTTGTGGGATAATGTGAACCTTTGCCAGAAATGGTAAAGGGAGTTATGCATAGAGCCTGTGATGCTCTGCTGGCCCCCTTTGACTTCACCTAGACGTGGGTGGATGGAGCTCCCAGACGTGGGAGACTTCTGTATGGTGGTCATTCAGAAATGGATGAATCACAATCTGTTTGTGGTCCCACTACACCCTCTGTATGTTTGATATGATATCCAGAGCTTTGATTATGTGTTTCTGTGCATGCTTTGGATAAGAATGATATGAATGCAACGTCAAAGACGACGTTTGAGCTTCTGTTTAGTATTTGTTATTGATATACTCCGAAATATTCCATACACAGTTGATATGCTCCGGAACATTTCATACGCCACTAATAAGCTCCAAAACATTTCATTTGTTATTTATATGCTCCGAAATGTTTCATTCATCGTTGATATGCTTCGAAATGTTCCATATGCCGTTGATATGCTCCGGAACATTTCATACGCCATTGATAAGCTCCGAAATGTTTCATTCATTGTTGATATGCTTCGAAATGTTCCATATGCCGTTGATATGCTCCGGAACATTTCATACGCCATTGATAAGCTCCGAAATGTTTCATATATTGTTGATATGCTTTGAAATGTTTCATACGCCATTGATATGCTCCAGAACATTTCATACGTCATTGATAAGCTCCGAAATTTTTCATTTGTTATTGATATGCTCCGAAACGTTTCATTCGTGGTTGATATGCTCCAATTACTCTATGCCCCATTTGTTATGAACCAAATATGTATGATTGAAATGACAATTGTGATTCTACACCTAATGATATTACGTTTATGAATTCTTATATTCTGCCTTGCATTTTGAAACTTTATCTCTTTGGAAATTGTCCTCTTTTGACATGGATATATTAGTCACTTGCTGAGCTTTATATGCTCACCCCGTTGTTGTATAAATTTTTCAGGTTAGCTTGTCACTCTTTGAGATGTTTGAATTGGGCTGAGGCAGTGGAGAGCTATTTTGAATTATGGGCAAGTCTTGTTGGTTATTATGTTATTGTTGTATAAGCATATTTTGTATGTAATGAAATGTTGTCGATGAACCGAAATGGATATACCTTGTAAAAGTGTTAGAAGATCTCTCTTATTTGGAATTTCGGAATGTTAAGTCTAGTTTACGATGATATGAACTTGTGGTAAATGGTTGGAGTTATGATTGTATAAATTACATAGCTTGTGGATTTATAAATGTTGTTCATGTTTGTTAAGTTGGCTTGGATTGCCATAAATATGAATTATCGAGTGATGTGATATATGATTATAAACTACACAGGTTTTATAGATGTGAATTTGATAGAATATTTTTCAGTGTCCTCAAATGTTAGTTTAGATCCTGGATTAGTTTGTGATGAAAATTTTTAATATCATGGATATTTTGAGGGGCGTGATAAGTCCATCGGAGACATGTACACCCGGTTCACGGATGTCATCAATGAACTCAAAGCTCTTGGTAAAGATTTTACTAACTTTGAACTAGTAACTAAAATCTTAAGATCCCTCCCTAAAAGTTGGGATCCAAAAGTTACGGCCATTCAAGAGGCCAAAGACCTTAAAATATTCCCTCTTGAAGAACTTATTGGGTCTCTAATGACCTACAAAATGACATGTCAAGCTCATGACGAGCTCGAGAACCCCCTTCCAAAGAACAGGAAGGATGTGACACTCACATCATAAGAAGATCATTTGAAAGGAACATCAGTGATGAGGACAGTGACAATGATATTGCACTTTTGACTCAAAAATTTAAAAAATATTTAAGAAAGAATAAATTTAAAAATAATATAAAAAATAAATTTGAACACAAGAAGGACCAAGTGATTTGCTATTAGTGCAAAAAACTGGAACACTACAAGAACGATTGTCCTCAAGCCAAAAAGAGAACATCAAAGAAGAAGGCGCTCAAGGCAACGTGGGATGATTCAAGCGCGTCCGAAGAAGAGGAGTCCAACACCGAGTAAGTTGCTCATTACGCCCTAATGGCCATCGGAGAAGAGGTAACAGATTTAATTAATGCAGATTTACCATATCATGAATTATTAAATGCCTTCCATGAGTTATTTGATGAATGTAAGACAATTAGTAGAAAATACAAATTGCTAAAAAAGGAGCATGATAGTCTCACTTGTAATTTCGATAAATTAAAGACTGAATATCATGATAGTTTAGCTCCATGTATAAAATGCCATGATCTAGAAAAGGAGAACTTGCTACTTAAGGACACCTTGAAGAAATTTGAGGTTGGTAGTAAGTCTTTAAACATGATCCTTACAAATAAGGGTCACGTTCCTAAAAGAAGTGGAATCAGATTTGTGAGAAGTCCTCACCAAATCCAACCACCTTCATTAAAGGCTCTATCTTACATGTTCAGCACCAAAGCAAACTTTTGTTGCAAATATGGACATAAAACTTATAAATGTCCATTCAAGAAAATTAGTCCGAACAAACTAATTTAGGTTCCTAAAGGAACTATGATCAATTCTATGCAATATGATGAACAAGTCAGATCAGTTTTTAAGGCACCCAAAAGAAAATGGGTACCTAAAAATAATCCCTTATTGTAGAAACATACACCATCACAAGCTAGGAGCAAGAGATGGTATCTCGATAGTGGATGCTTAAGACATATGACTGGAGATCCATCTCATTTCTCTATGCTCACTAGCAAAGAAGAAGGGTACGTCACCTTCGGAGACAACAACCAAGGCAAAATCATTGGCAAGGGAACCATAGGTAACAAATTAAAATTTTCTTACTAGTTTGATGGATTGAAACATAATCTCTTGAGTGTTAGTCAATTATGCGATAAAGGTTATATCATTAGATTTGAATCAAATGTGTATATTATTGAAAAACCAAACCATAACATAACTATGATTGCATTAAAACAAAATAATGTCTACACCATCAACCTTGATGAACTAAGTAATGAAATGTGCTTCTCCGCTTTAAATGATGACGCTTGGCTTTGGCATAAGAGACTAGGCCATGCAAGCATGAAACTAATATCTAAGATCTCATCTAGAGAATTAGTACGAGGAATTCCAAATATGAAGTTTATTAAGGAAAAAGTATGCGATGCATGTCAACTAAGTAAACAAATAAAGACTAGTTTCAAACCAAAAATTCAAATTAGTACCACTAGACTATTACAATTGATTCATTTAGACTTATTTGGACCAATTGACATGACAAGTTTAGGAGGAAGCAAATATGCATTTGTAATTGTGGATGACTATACTAGATACACTTGGACCTATTTCTTAGCTCACAAAAGTGATTATTTTAAGTGTTTCTCTAAATTTTGTAAACTCACTCAAAACGAAAAAGGCTTCATGATTTCATCAATTCGGAGTGATCACGGTGGCGAATTTCAAAACCGTGACTTTCAAAACTTTTGTGAAGTTAATGGATACAATCACAACTTCTCCACTCCGAGAAATCCTCAACAAAATGGAGTAGTTGAAAGAAAAAATAGAAACCTATAAGAAATGGTAAGAACGATGTTAAATGAACATAGTCTACCTAAGTATTTTTGGGCCGAAGCCGTGAATACGACTTGCTACATCATGAATAGGGTTCTAATAAGGCCGTCCCTATAAAAAACTCCTTATGAATTATGGAATAACAAAAAACTAAATGTTTCCTATTTTAAAATTTTCGGTTGTAAATACTTTATTTTGAATGAAAGGGATGCCTTAGGAAAATTTGATGCTAAATCCGATGAAGGCATCTTTCTTGGTTACTCTTCCGTTTCTAAGGCTTTTCGGGTTTTTATCTATTCGTGTAGTTTTTAATGAAATTTCTGATTTAAAAAAAAATGATTTTGATGATAATCTTGGTTTGATAATTTGAATTTAAATGAACCCCCTCCTCAAAATAGCAACTTGGATGCACCTTCTTCCGACATTTCCTTACCCAAGGAATGGAAGTATATAGATGCTCATCCAAAGGAGCTAATTATAGGAGATACATCAAAAGGGGTTCAAACTCATTCCTCTTTCAAGAATTTTTGTGCTAACACCGCCATCCTTTCTCAAATCAAACCTAAATGTATTGATGAGGCCTTAAAAGATGATTTTTGGGTTATTGCAATGCAAGAGGAATTAAATCAATTTGAGAGGAATAAGGTATGGAAGCTTGTTCCTAGACCTAGTGACCATTTAGTCATTGTTACTAAATGGGTCTTTAGAAACAAGCAAGACGAAAATGGTATCATGGTTAGAAACAAGACTAGATTAGTGGCCAAAGGTTTCAACGAAGAAGAAGGTATTGACTACGAAGAAACCTTCGCTCATGTGGCAAGAATAAAAGCCATTAGGATGCTCCTTACCTATGCTAGTAGTAATAATTTTAAACTATTTCAAATGGATGTCAAAAGTGCCTTCTTGAATGGTTTTATTTTCGAAGAATTATATGTCGAACAACCTCCCGGATTTGAAAATTCTCTTCTTCATAATCATGTATTCAAATTGACTAAGGCTCTCTATGGCTTGAAACAAGCTCCTAGAGCTTGGTATGAAAGGCTTAGTTCCTTTCTTATTTTAAATAATTTTACCAAAGGCAAGGTTGATACTACATTGTTTATCAAACAGTTTGAAAATAATTTTCTTATTGTATAAATTTATGTTAACGATATTATTTTTGGCTCTTCGAATGAATCATTATGTGAATTATTTGTCAAATGTATGAGTCATGAATTTGAAATTAGTTTAATGGGTGAATTAACTTTCTTTTTAGGATTACAAATCAAACAACTTAGTGATGATATATTTCTTAACCAATCTAAATATATATTAGAATTGTTAAAACAATTTAACATGGATAATTCAAAAGCAATAAACACCCCTATGAGTACTGCGACCAAGTTAGATATGAATGAAAATAATGAAAATTTTGATCAAAAAACATATAGGGGAATGATAGGTAGTCTACTCTACCTCACCGCGACTAGACCAGATATTATGTTTAGTGTAGGACTTTGCACTTGGTTTCAATCTAATCCTAAATTATCTCATCTTAAGAGTGTTAAAAGAATATTTAGGTATCTTAAAGGAACTCTAAATCTAGGATTGTGGTATCCAAAATCTGAAAAATTTGATTTAATAGCTTATGCAGATGCCGATTTTGGCAGATGCAGGATAGATAGAAAAAGTACATCCAGAACATACCAATTTTTAGGACATGCACTTGTTTCTTGGACTTCCAAGAAACAAAATTCAGTTGCACTATCTACGGCGGAAGTTGAATACATTGCTACAAGTGCATGCTATGCACAAGTTGTTTGGATGAAAAATACTTTAGAAGACTATGGAATTCACTTTAAAAACGTTCCTATAAAATGCAATAATACTAGTGCCATATGTCTTACTAAAAATCCAATTAAGCACTCTAGAACTAAGCACATCGATGTTAGGCATCATTTCGTACGCGATCATGTCCTTAACAATAATGTTGTTCTAGAATTCATTGACACAAAGCATCAATTAGCAGATATATTTACAAAAGCTTTGAATGAAGACCAATTTGAATTCATTAGAAGGGAATTAGGTATGTTAAATTGTCCCTAAGAATAAACTTGTTTGAATAGATTTTCCGTAAAGTTTTTCATCCTCTCTCCATTCCTCGGAGAATTTGAAACTTCTCTTTCGATTCTAAATGACACGTTAAATTACCTTATCCTATCTTGAGTCAAACACCGCTCCCATCTGATCAAGATTAATGATTTTATGATATTTTGTAAATCTCAAAATTGATTTTGATGGCTTGATTATGAGTTTCAAGTTGATGATTTGAATTTGAATGAGTTTGCATTCGAATTATGATCTTGACTTATTGGAGTTACTACTTGAAATTTTTTTTTAATCACAATCTCTTCTTTGTACATCTACAATTTTTGTTATTTATAGAAAGAAGAGATTTGATAAAATGGATGAATGCTGGATTTTCCTTTATGATGAACTCTGCGTAAATATTTTAGCATACTTAATTTTGAATGATAATTTTTTGTATGATCAATGCTGAATTCCTGATGTTATAATCACAAATTATGTGCTTCAAGTCTCATTCCCTTTTTGTTGATGACAAAGGGGGAGAAGTGATGACTTATACCATTTCGATAGCATGACTTAATGAAAATGTCTTATGCACATCGATAACATGACTTATATGAATTATAAGAGCTTGTATAATACAAATATCTTATATGCCTTGCAAAATCCTTGAGTATATCGTAAGTTTTTAGATTGGTTGATCATGTGAAATCATACCTTACATTTATATCATGAAATTCATGTTGAAAATCTTTATCTCCTGTCGTAGTAAAAATTGTCTCTCATCATTCGACCTGAAAATGATTTTCATCGAATTTCGTATTTACTTATGCTTAATGAGAATAAAAATAAGTTCAACAGTTAGAACTTATCGGTTTATGCTTGAATTCAATGGGATGAATTTCAAGTGTTTTTATCTTCTCAAAATATGGCATATAGATAGGGGAGTTATGTTTAACTCCGTCATCAATTGATTGTCATCATAAAAAAGGGAGAGATTATTGAATCTCAGATTTTGATGATAAAATCAATTGATGGGTTAATTGATCTAATCCATATTATTGAGTTAAGTGTGCAGGATTAACTACGATAACCAGAAAACATAAAACAAGAATACCGAAGTCAAGTTTGATGGACGTTTAAGAGTCCGAAGAATCGTCAGAGATGTTGCCAGAACCAACTGAGAAGAAATCAGGAACCTGTCGGAATTTTCGGAAGTTTGCCGAAGAGAACGTTGGAGGTTCGCGGAGATCACCGAGAAGGCTCGGCTACTCGTTGAAGTCGTCACAAGATCGGGAGCTTGCTGGGAGTCCATCGGAAGAAATCCGAGGGCATATCGGAAGTCCGCCGGAAGTTCATCGGAAAGCTCGCCGGAACAAGACTCAAAGTTCGCGGTTGACAACTTGCTTGTGATGTTTTTAGTTTTGTAGTTCACATGTAATTAGGATTAGGATTAAAAGATAATCATATATCCTGGTTAGGGGCCAATTGGGCCCAAAATTAGACTTGGTTTGGGCTAAATTTAAAGCTCAACCAGTGAACCAAAGGGTCTGGCGGTGGCACCACCAGACTGGGCGGTGGCACCACCAGACTGGGCGGTGGCACCGCCCAGCACCCGAGAGCCAAGTGGTGGCACCGCTCAGCACCCGAGTGCCAGGCAATGGCACCGCCAGTACACTGTCAGTGTTAAACACTGACACGCGGTGGCACCGCCACTGACAGGCGGTGACATCGCCAGCATCAGGAACCAAAGAAAATTTAAATTTTGGAGCCCAAATTTGAATCCTCTTGAGACCTATAAATACCCCTCAATTATCAGCTAAGATTACAACATTTGAGAAGCAAGAGATTGAGATAAAAGTGTTAGCAAAGCCTTTAGCAAGTTTTTGTTTTCAATAGCTTGAGTGTTCACTTCCCTCTTTCTCTTTGAAAATTTGTAAGAGTGTGAACCACTTGTAAAAGGTTGTAAGAGGAGTATTTGTCCTTCCCCTTCAAAGTGATTTGCTAGTGGAAGTTGGGAGCCTCATCGAAGAAGGCTTCGCAAGTGGATGTAGGTTGCATGACCGAACCACTATAAATCGATTTGTGTTTATCTTATTGTCATTTATATTACTGCAAACCATCTTCACTTTGATGCTCTACTTCTTTGTCTCCTTCTTACGTATCCCTTCAAGTTAAAATGCAATCGAAACAGTTTCAAACGAAACGTTGCTTTTATCGTACGAAGTTTCCGAAAGTGTTTAAATCGTCAAAAGTTTATCATACTTTACCGCTGCACTAATTCACCCCCCCCCCCTCTTAGTGTCGCTCCGATCCTAACACATTATCCACTCTTCTTGGCCCGATGCCCGAATTCATGGCCCGAAGCTTTCTATTGATACGTTGATAGATCCTCCGGCCCGATGTCCAATCTTCTAACATATTTTCCTCCGGCCCAACATGATTCTTCCTACTTTAATTGTCTCTCCTTGATCAAAACATCTTACGTCACTTAAAACACAGATCAAATTATAAACACTTATCAATTGGTTTCATCATCAAAATTTGAGATTCAATAGTTGGAAGTTCAAGAGTTCGTCGGAAGTTCTGTCGAAACCAACCGAGACGTCCAGGAGCTTGCCAAAGAAGCTCATCGGAACTCGTTAAGATCATTGTAAAGTATGGGAGCTTGTCGGGAGTCCATCGGAACATTACCGAGAGTTTGTCGGAAGATCACCGGAAGATCATCGGAAGCTCGCCGGAAGAGCAATTGACATACTTGAATAAGAGTGCTTTGATTATGTCTTAGTTATTATAGTTAGATAGTAGATTAAGTTAGAATTAGGAAGTAATTCCACTAACTTAATTATGGGCCAACTAGGCCCTTAACAGGGCTGAATTGGGTCGGATTGAACAGCCCATTCAGCCCCTGAAAATATGGCCGACGGCGGCACCGCTTAGGAGACTCACTCTCCCAAGTGGTGTGGGCGGTGGTACAGCCCAGACTGAGAGGTGGTACCGCCCAGATTGGGAGGTGGTACCATTGGCAGTTAATTCTGCAAATGGTGGTACCACCTTTGTCAAGCAGTGGTACTGCTAGAGCTCGGTCTCCGAGCTCTTTCAAGCGGTGGTACTGCCTAGACTAGGCGGTGGTACAGCCCAGTGTTAGACTACAGATGATAGTACCACTCAGTAATGACGGTGGTACTGCTAGTACCCTGAAATTAAGGGATATGACACTTTTTTGCTCCACTTTTAAAGTCATTGGGGCCTATAAAAACCCCACCTTTTTCTACATGAAAGGGCATGAAAAGTATTGGCATAATCTTAAGTCTTTGAAGTGTTAAGAGTTGTAAAAGTGCTAGAGTCCTCCTTCTCCCTTTCTAAGTGTTGAGATCATTCAAGAGAGGTGTGAGACTTGTAAGGGTTGTCTTCTAAGCTTGTGAAAAGAAGAAAGCGCTGTAAAAGGTGGTTGATCTTCGCCTATTAAAGGAAGGCCTTTAGTGGATGCTAGTGACATCGACAGAAGAGGAATCCGAAAGTAGATGTAGGTCACAACAATCAAATCACTCTAAATTCTAGTTTGCTTTTCATTTGTGTAATTTACATTACTGCAAACCTCCTTAATCTTCTCTTTGCACTTCTATAAAAGCTTTCAAATTCAATCTCTCTCCGAAATGGATTGAATTGAAACGAATATTTTTCGGAATCAAGTTTAATCGAGAAAGTTTTTCGCTGCACTAATTCACCCCCCCCCCTTAGTGCGCTCTTGATCCTAACAATTAGTATCAGAGCAAGGTTCACTCTCATTTAGTTTAAAACCCAAGAGAGATGACATTTGCTGGCAACCAAGAGGGTTATTCAATTACACGTCCGCCCATGTTCAATGGGATGGATTATACATATTGGAAGACTAGAATAAGGATCTTCCTAATTTCAATAGATTTTGAATTATGAAATATGATAGAAAATGGGTTTCAAAAGTCTTCTCTTCCAATGAACGATTGGAATGAGTTGGAGAAGAAGACTTTTACTTTAACGCCAAGGCTATGAATGCCTTGTTTTGTGCTTTACATAAAAACGAATTCAATCGAGTATCTATTTATAAAACGCCTTTTGATATATGGCACACACTCAAAGTGACTCATGAAGGCACTAGTAGAGTAAAGGAGTCAAAAATTAATCTTTCTGTGCATACTTATGAGTTGTTTCGGATGAAACCGAGTGAGACCATTGGAGACATGTACACTTGATTTACGGATGTCATCAATGGTCTAAAAGGACTTGGTAAAGGTATCTCGGATTTTGAACTTGTTAATACAATTTTAAGATTCCCTCCAAAGAGTTACAACCCTAATGTCATGGTCATTCAAGAGGCCAAAGATTTAAATAACTTTCCTATTGAAGAACTAATCGGGTCACTAATGACCTATGAGATGACTTGTAATACTCATGAAGAGCTTGAAAACAACTTTCCAAAGAACAGGGAGGATATGGCACTAAGAACTTAAGAAAACCACTTGAAAGAAAATTCAAGTGATGAGGACTTTGATGAAGACTTGACACTCTTGACAAAAAAATTCAAAAAATTCATAAAAAAAAATAAAATTAAAAATGATACTAAAAATAAAATTGAACCCAAGAAAGAACAAGTGATATGCTATGAATGCACGAAGCCGGGACACTTCAAGAGTGAATGTCCCTAAGCAAAGAGGAAGCAACCAAAGAAGAAGAAGGCTTTTAAAGTAACATGGGATGACTCAAGTGCATCCAAAGAAGAGGAGCCAACTAACACCAAGCAAGTTGCTCACTACGCACTAATGGCTATTGGAGATGAGGTAACAAGTTCATTAAACGTAAATTAATCTTTTGATGAGTTTTTAAGTACTTTTCATGAATTGTTTGATAAATGTAATACCTTGAGTAAAAAGTATAACTCTTTGAAAAAGGAACATGCTTCTATTGTTAGCAATTTTGATAGACTAAAAATTGAGCATGATGATAGTTTAGCTCCTTGCACAAAATGCCATTAAGTAGAAACACTTAGAAAGGATAAATTGCTACTCAAAGAAACTTTAGAAAGGTTTGAGTTTGGTAGCAAGTCCTTAAACATGATCCTTGCCAACAAAGGTCACGTTCATAGAAAAGGCAAAATCGGATTTGTGAGTAGCTCTCACCAAAATCCAACCACCTTTATTAAATGTCCTACTTTGCATGTTTCACCCCGAAACAAATACAACTATTATTACAAATTTGGGCATGTAACTTATTATTGTTCATTTAAGAAATGTAGTCCACACAAACTGATTTGGGTTCCTAAAGGAACCATAAAGAACTCCATTCAAAATGATAAGTTAAGCCGATAGATTTTTGAGGCACCTAAGGTCAAATGGGTATCTAAAAATCATCTGTTTTTGTAGAAACGGTTATTATCACAAGCTAGGAGCAAGAGATGATACCTTAATAGTGGATGCTCAAGACATATGATCGGAGATCCATCTTGATTTTCTAAGTTCACTAGCCTAGACGAAGGATATGTCACATTCAAAGACAACAACAAAGGTAAATTCATAGGCAAAGGAACAATAAGTAACACATCTAACTTTTTTATTAAAGATGTGTTGTTAGTTGATGGCTTAAAGCATAACCTCTTGAGCATTAGTCAAATGTGTGATAAAGGATATATCATTAGATTTGAATCCAATGCTTGCATTATTAAAAAACCATACAAAAACACATCTATGATTATTCTAAAATAAAATAATGTATATACTATCGACTTTGATGATCTTTGTAATGAAATGTGTTTTTCGATAAAGAATGATGATGCTTGGCTTTGGCGTAGGAGATTAGATCATACTAGTATAAAACTATTCTCTTAAATCTCATCCAAAGAACTTATAAGAGGGATTCCTCATATTAAGTTCGTTAAAGACAATGTGTGTGATGCATGCCAACTAGGAAAACAAATAAAAGATAGTTTCAAACCAAAGAACCAAATAAGCACCTCTAGACCATTGCAATTGATCCACATGAACTTGTTCGGACCAATTGCTACATCAAGTCTAGGAGATAGCAAATACGCCTTTGTCATCGTAGATGATTATAATAGATACACTTGGACTTGCTTCTTGGCATACAAAAATGATTGCTTTATGTATTTTTCTAAGTTTTGTGAATTTGTTCAAAATGAAAAGGGTTTTATAATTTCATCAATTCAAAGTGATCACGATGGTGAATTTCAAAATCGTGATTTCCAAGAATTTTATGAATCTAATGGATACAACCATAATTTCTCTGCTCCAAGAAATCCTCAACAAAATAGAGTAGTAGAAAAAAAGAATAGAAACTTACAAGAAATGACAAGAACCATGTTAAATGAATATAGCATACCCAAATATTTTTGGGCCTAAGTTGTAAATACGGCATGCTATGTCATGAATAGGGTTCTAGTAAGACCATTACTTTCTAAAACTCCTTATGAGTTGTGGAACCATAAAAAACCCAATGTTTCATATTTTAAAGTTTTTGGTTGTAAATATTTTATCTTGAATGAAAAAGATGCCTTAGGAAAGTTTGATGCAAAATCCAATGAAGTAATTTTTCTTGACTATTATTCTATTTCTAAAGCCTTTTATATTTTTAACAAAAGAACATTAGTTATAGAAGAGTCCATTCATGTTTTTTAATTAAGTTTTCAAAGTTAAGAAAAATGATCTTGATGATGATCTTAATTTTGATGCTTTGAATTTAAATAAAACTATTTCTCCATCTAGCAATTTGGATGCATCTTCTTCTGAAACATCCTTACCCAAGGAATGAAAGTATGTAGATGCTCATCCTAAGGAGCTAATCATAGGAGACACAACAAAAGAGGTTCAAACTCATTCTTCTCTTAAGAATTTTTATGTTAACGCTGCTTTTTTCTTCCAAATTGAACTAAAATATATTGATGAGGCGTTGAAAGATGATTCATGATTTATCGCAATGCAAGAAGAGTTGAATCAAATTGAGAGAAATGAGGTGTGGAAGCTTGTTCCAAGGCCAAATGACCATATAGTTATTGGTACTAAATGAGTCTTTAGAAACAAGCAAGATGAATTTGGTATTGTTAAATCTCGGATTTTGATGATGAAGTCAATTATCATTTGGTTATCTAATCCGTATGTTGAGATAAGTGTTCAGGATTAACTATGATGGCAGTAAGACATGCAACATGTGTTAAGCCAGAGTCAAGACCAAGATCACATTAGGGGGTTCGAGTGTTCGTCGAAAGTCCGGACGGTCGTCAGAGGTTCTGAGGGAATAATCCGAGAAGTCCAGGAGCTTGCCAAAGAAGCTCATCGGAACTCACCAAGAGGATTATCGCAAGTCTAGGAGTTTACCGGGAGTCCACCGAAGCATCGCCGAGGGTTTGTTGGATGTTCACCAGAAGTTCGCCGGAACTCGCTGGAAGAAATGATTGACGCACCGGAACACGATCTATAGTATTGATTTCTTATTTGTCATAGTTATCATATAGATTAAGTTAGGATTGGGTGGTGATCCCATTAACTTAATCTGTGGCCAATTGAGCTCTTGGCAGACCCAAATTGGGCCAAATGGATCAACCCATTTGGACCTAAAATTCCTGGCTAGCGGTGGCACTGCATAGGAGACTCGGTCTCCCAAGAGTTCTGGGCAGTAGTACCACCCCTGTCAGGTGGTGGTACCGCTGGTAGTTATTACTACTAGCGGTGGTACCACCCTTGTCAAGTAGTGGTACCACCTGAGCTCGGTCTCCGAGCGATGTCAGGCGGTAGTACCACCTAGATTGAGCGGTAGTACCACCTAGATTGAGCGGTAGTACCACTCAATGACAGATGACAGGTGGTAGTATCGCCTAGTTATGGTGGTGGTACTGTCAGGACCCCAAAAATCCAGGAATAGACACTTTTGAGCTCCGAATTCAAACTGATTAGGGCCTATATAAAAGGGAAACCGATAGCTTGCTTTTATTCTGAGTATTTGAGAGCTTAAAAGTGTTGTAAAAGGCTAGAGTTCCTCTCCCTCTTTTCTTTCTAAGTCTTGACCATTCAAGAAATAAGTGAAAATATCATGCCCCTCAAAATATCGACAATATTTAAAATTTTCATCACAACTAATCCAGGATCCAAACACACATTTGAGGTCACTAAGAAAACATTCAGATAAAAAATTTCACCTCTATAGTCTACAAATTCATAACCCTGTGCAATTCATAAACATACCACACATCACTCGATAATTCATACAATCTGAACTCAACTCATCAAAATAATAACCACAACATAAATTCACAAGTGGGGAAGTCTATGCAGTCACCAAACCAACGATTACCATAAGATCATATCATTACATGAATTTAACTTAACATTCCAAAATCCTATACATGAGGGATCCTTTATCTTACACAAGATCAACAGGTTTAGATTCATCGTCACATTTCATAAGATGCAGAGTATCTTATACAACAAATACACATATGCTAACAAAGATCTGTCCAAAATCTTCTAAACTTTCCACCGCCTCAGCCCAATCTTAACATTTAAGCAAGCAATATGCTATCCTGAAAAATTTATCAACAAACGGGGTGAGCATAAAGAGCTCAGCAAGTGACTAACATATCTATATCAAAATAGTACAATTTACAAAGAGATACAGTTTCAAAATACAAGGCAGAATATACGATTTCGTGGACATAATATCATTAGGAGCAGAAACACAATTGTCCTTTCAATCTTACATATTTGGTTCCTGACAGATGGGGCATAGAGTAATTGGAGCATATCAGTAACAAAGGAAACATATCGGAGCTTATCAATGGTATATAAAATGTTACGAAGCATATCAACGGCATATGGAATATTTCGAAGCAAAATCATTAGTGAATGAAGCATTTCAGAGCTTATCAAAAACAATTATCGTATAGAAGCTCAAACGTCGTCCTTGACGTCGCAATCATATCATTCTTATCCAGAGCATGAACAGAAACAACTCACCAAAACTCTGGATGTCATATCAAACATATAGAAGGTGTAGTGGGATCTCAGTCAGAATGTGATTCATCTATTTCTGAATGACCACCTAACAAAAGTCTCCCACGTCTGGGAGCTCCATCCACCCACGTCTAGGTGAAGTCAGAGGGGGCCGCCAGAGCATCGCAGGCTCTAAGCACATACCCTTTACCATTTCTGGCAAAGGTCCAGAATATCCCATAGAGCGGGCAATAAGCGCATACCCTTTACCATTTCTGGCAAAGGTCCAGACAATCCCACACACCAGAGTACAAGAGGGCAGTTTTAACAATAAGTAGCATATATCGGAAGCACACGCGGAACAACAAAACGTACATGTGCCTTTTCAAGACAATATGATGCAAGGAACAAATCTCTCACAAATGTATTCATATTAGGAATGAAATGGAAGCAAGAGTATACAGGGAATCCAAGCAATCATATTTAGCTGAATTCAAATAAGAAGGTTAGAAGAATTCAATATCCAAAGGAATGAAACAGAATACGCGAAATCGACCAAAGCTCGATTTCTGACAGAATTCCAATGGCACATAGAACAAATACTTCAGATTATCAATTATGCTCCAATACCCTTAATAAAGCTTTCATTGAAAGATATATCAACCTATTTTCTGTTGAAATAAGTTTCGTACGAATCAGAGTTTCCAACAAGGAGTTACCTTTGATTTGGTAACCCAAGGTCAAAACACAATCACTGTTTTGTAGAATACATAGGGTCGGATTCAATAGATACTAGGGTATGCATTTGGATTCTAAAATTCTCAAAATATATGTCAAAAGAAAGATTTTCAAGTCTAGTTTCAAATAAAATCAGTTTGGTACAAATCAGAATTTCCAACAGGGAGTTATAGGCATTTCAGTATCAAAAGGTCATAAATCTTAATCCCTGATTTGCAGCGTTCATAGACTCATTTGCAACAGACGTTTGGGTAAGTATTCGGTATTCAAAATCTTCAAAATTTGTGTCAAAAGAAAGATATAAGAGTCTAATTTCAAACAAACTAGGTCCTGTTCAAATCTTCATTTCGTACTAAAAATTATAGCTGGAATCGTATATAGGGGTCAGTTTACCGAAAAATTTCAGAATCGATGGTTCTTTGCCCAAGGAGAGAACATATCGGTTTCTAAATAGAAATCCTTCAGTTTATTTTGAATCAACATAAAACAGAAACTAAAAATTCTGTAGGATGGGGTTAGAATACTTGCCTTTGAGAATTTTGACCTGAAGTAAAAGGATTAAAGCAAGAACCCTAAAAACCCCAATTTTTTTTTTTCTTCTTCTTCTTCTTCTTCTTCTTCTTTCTTTCTTTCCCTGATCACCCATGAGCTGCCTTCTCTGCTTTCTTAAGAACGAAGGCAGAGAGGCTTAAACGGTGGAATTTGTCATTTTGTGCGTTTTGCAGTTTAGTCCTTGTTTTTATCATATTCACGATTAGATCCTTAGGGTTTACATATAGGTCCTCAGATTTTTTTTTTTTTTTTTTGAACAGATCTCCCAAATCTTACAAATGAGTTACCTCTGATTAATACTCTATTTCTTTTATCAATTTAAAATAAATGCTTACATTATCACCAGAAATTTATACGAAAATTCGGAAATGAGGGGTGTTACAGGTAGGACCGCCCAGTATTAGTGGCAGGCAGTAGTACTGTCCAGTAATGGTGGTGGTACTGCCAGTACCCCAGAAAACTAGGATGAGACACTTTGTGGCTCCAAGTGTAAAGTCATTGGAGTCTATAAATACCCCACCCATTTCTGAATGAAAAGGCACGAAATTATTGGCATAATCTTGAGTCTTTGAAGTGTTCAAGTGTTGTAAAAGTGCTAGAGTACTCATCTCTTTCTAAGTGTTGAGATTATTCAAGAGAGGTGTTGTCACGCCCCCCGAATTATCACATTCAGGTGGTGTGACCCTATCTAAAATCAATAATATGATAATTCATCATCAATTCAATCCAGGATCCAATCTAACAATTTGAGGATACTAAAAATCATTCAAAATTGATATTCACAATTCATAAACCTATACCTTACATAAATCATAATCCACTTCACTCAAAGATTCACAAAATCTAAAGGCAACTCAACTAAACATCAACCACAACACAAATCCATAATCGTAGAAATATATACAATCACAAAAAGATAATTATTTACCATGAGTTCTTATCCTTATACAACTTAAACGTATCATTCCATAAACATGAGCGGTCCTTTAAACTTTTACAACACATAAGTATCAACATATCCTTAACATTATATCAGCAGTAAAGTATACTATACAATAAAAAAACCTATCATCCAACAAAGATTAGCTCAAAAATCTTCTAGCCTTTTACTGCTTCAACCCAATTCTAGCTTTTCAGTGCGTGACAAACTACCCTGAAAATTTTATATAGCAACGGTGTGAGCATAAAGAGCTCAGCAAGCGACTAACGTATCCATGACGATAGGAGAAGTTCAAGCAAGCTTAGTATCAAGATAACAAAAGCAAAAATACAAGCGTTTATTTGGAATCATCTCATTAGATATAAAAAAATCACAAAGGGTTACCTCATTCGAAAATAGACATTAGACATAACAATAGGAGAAAGAAAATTGGAGCATTTCATTGGCAAAAGAAACATTTAGGCATGTATCAAATGGCACATGAAGCATTTAGGAGCATATCAAAGGTGTAAGAGTGTTTGGGAGCATAACAATGATATACGAAACACTTCAAAGTATAACAAGTGAACCGAATAATAAACACAAGCTTGTATGTCATTTTTGATGTAGCATGCATTCTATTTTTTTTTTTATCCAAAGCATAAATATAAACTCATAAGCAAAGCTTTGGATATCATATCAAAAACATAGAGGGCACTGTGGGACCACATACATAATGTGATTCATCCATTTCTGGATGACCACCAAGCATAAGTCTCCCACGTTTGGGAGCTCCATCCACCCACGTTTGAGTGAAGACAATGGGACCGGCAGAGCAATCGCGGGCTCTAAGCATAACTCCCTTCACCATTTCTGACAAAGGTTCACAATATCCTACAAGACACCAGAGTATAAAAGGGTAGTATGAACAATAACATTGGCACATATCAGAAGCACATGCAGAACAACGGAGATATGCATGTGCCTTTATCAAACAAGGAAATGCAAACAAAGCATTACATAATAAATTTTAGACATATAACAATTTCAGGATAAACAATACAATAATTTCAAAGGACTAATATAAAGCTCAATTGAAGAAGAATTTAGCAGAAATCAAATTTCCAATAGGATAAAAATTGAATAGGCAAAACCCAACAAAGTTTTCAATTCTGATAGAATTTGAATGGTACATTTCCTAAATTGTTTGAGTGACCAAGCATGCTCCAATTCACTAAAAATGGGTGTCATTTGAAAGTTGTATCAATCTATTTTTAGATGAACTAAAAACAGGAAGTTACAACAAATAGAGTAAAGGAAGGTTAGAATTGATCATCTCTGTTCTGCAGAATTGATAGGATTAATTTAAATAGATTTTTTAGAAGGCAAACATAATTTAAAATTTTTAAATTATATGTCAAAAGAAAGATATGTGAATCTAGTTTCCAAATAACTAAGCTTTGTATAATTTAGAATTTTCACTAGAGAGATATGAGCAATTTAGTAATAGAAGGTCAGAATTAATCATCTCTGTTTTGTAGAATTTATAGAATCAATTTAAATAGATTTTTCAAAAGGCAAACGTACTTCAAAATTTCTATATTATATCTCAAAAGAAAGATATGCGAATCTAGTTTCCTTAGAACTAAGCTTTGCATAATTCAGAATTTTCATTAGAGAGTTATGAGCAATTTAGTAATAGAAGGTCAGAATTGATCATCTCTATTTTTCAGAATTGATAGAATTAATTTAAATAGATGTTTCAGAAGGAAAACATACTTCAAAATTTCCAAATTAGGTGTCAAAAGAAATATATGTGAATCTAGTTTTCAAAGAACTAAGTTTAACATAATTCAGAATTTTCACCTAAGAGTTATGAGCAATTTAGTAATAGAATGTCAGAATTCATAGTATCTGTTTTACCAAATACATGTGGTTTTTTCATTCAATTGTTTGGATAGGTAAATTTACTCCAAATCTTTCAATTTTTTGTCAAATGAAAGCTCTATAAGTCTCCTTTCGTATGAAAGAGTTTTTCCTTAATCCAAAATTGGTGCAAAATGTTATGGTCACACGAGTACTGAAATGTCAAAATCTGAAAAATTTCAGATTCAACATTTGATGTATAAACGGCATAGATATCTTATATGCAACCACAATCTCTCAATTTTCTCAAAATAAAGGTGAAAATAAGGATCAAAATTTAACTCTAGGATGGGTTAGAACACTTGCCTTAAAAAGTTTTGATTTCCAAATGTGGTGGATTTGATGCAAAGCTTTAAGCCAAGATAAAACTTCTTCTTCTTCAATTCTTTCTCTTTCTCTTCTCCTTCGATTCCTTCTCCTCTTCTCAAGTTATGTTGGCTGCAAAGTTTCCCTCAATTGTGCCTTAAATTACTTAAGTTTGGCTCATGCTAAAATAGTGAGGTGGCAAGCATGCATAGAGGTTTAGGTGTCATCTTAAGAATAAATGTAAGTGGCTCATCCTTGCTAATGACACATGTCCTCTATTTTATTTTATTTTTATTTTTTATTTTTAGTATGAATCTTTCACAAATCACCTTCAATTAGTAAGATTCACATTTTGGTCCCTCACAATATTTTCAATATATATAAAAAATATTTAGTGCTAAAGAATTATTTTTAAAAAAATCCTCATATTTACAAATAAATCCGTATAAATTTTCAATAAAAATGAGGGGTGTTACACTCTCCTCTTCTTAAAAGAAAATTTAGTCCTCTAAATTTGTCATACCTCTTTCAACAAAAAGATAAGGGTAAGCTTTCTTCATTTCTTCATCTAGCTCCTAGGTTGTTTCATTTATAGGATGATGCTTCCAAATTACTTTAACCAGAGTAATGATTTTATTTCTTAATATCTTCTCCTTTTTATCAATAATCCGAATGGGCTCCTCCTTGTAAAACATGTCTTTCTCAATCACAATCAGCTCATACTGAATGACATGAGAGGGATCAGGTATATACTTTCTGAACATTGACACATGAAATATATCATGGATATGACACATCGATGGTAGCAAGGCAATCTTGTATGCGACAGAGCCAATTCTTTCAAGGATCTCAAAAGGTCTAATGAACCTTGGGTTTAACTTTCCTTTCTTTCCAAATCTTACAATGCCTTTGGAAGGGGAGACCTTTAGGAATACAAAATCCCCTACTTGGAACTCGATATCTCGTCTTTTGTTATCAGCATAGCTCTTTTGTCGACTCTGAGCAGCCTTTATCCTTTTTATGATAACCTGAATCTTTTCATTAGTCTCTTGTACTTTATCACCATGCTAACAACTTTCTATAACCAACTTCCTCCCAACATTTAGGCGTTTTGCACTTTCCACCAAACACCTTGAAATGTATATTGCAATCTCCTTCTTCATACCTTTCCACTAATAATGACTTTGAATATCTCTATACATTTTCGTGCTACCAGGATGCATGGTGTACTTTGAATTGTAACCTTCATTCAAGATTTGGTTCTTAATATCTAGGTCATTTGGAACACATATTCTATCCCCAAATCTCAATAGGCCATCATCTGAAATTTGAAAATTCAACTTCAATCACTTTTCAACTTCATTCTTCAAGTATATTAAATGTGAATCTCGTTGTTGTCCTTCTTTAATTTGTTGAATGAGATCAGTTTGTAAAAAGTGATCATTTTGTATACCAATCTATACTGGTATGATAAGAAGATAGTCAATCCATGCCAAGTATAATATCAAAACTCCAAATCTCTAGGAGAACTAAATCAACAAAAAGTTCAAGTTCTCTAATAAAAATCAGACAAGAGGACAAGATTCAAGTTCGTTATCAAAGAATCTCCAATGATCGTATTTACATATAGCACATAATGCAGTGGTCTAGGTTAAATACCCAAGTGATAATCAAAATATTATGAATCAAATCATAGATGAGACCCATGGTCAAACAAATATTTATATTTTTTCATAAATATAGATAATACCGTCAACCACCGATTCAGAAGCTTTAGAATCATATTCAATGATAGCATACACTCTAACATGGGCTAATGATTTAGGAGGTAGTGACTCTTTCTTTTTGTTCAATGGGCAATATTTTGATTCATGATCCAACTTTCCACAAGCTAAATAGACTCTAATCACCCATAAACACAAATTTGTTTCATAATTGAACTCATATCTTACATAGGATTAAGTCTTTTGTGGTGGTGACTTCCATTTTTTTTAAATCTAAATGTCTTAACCCTTTTGTTATCACTTTATGATTCATTTCTAATCATTTTTTTTTTTTGTAAACTTTTCCTTGCTATTCCTGTCCTTGATCTCTAGGTATTCTTTTAATTATCAGAACAATATCGTACATCAAATATCTTCTCCATTCGCATCATCCATTTTTCTTCCACCAATGGATTCAGTGCACCATGCTTCTGCTACGCCACTCTAATTCAATATCCCCGATCACCCCTTTCATCTCACTTAATTAATCAAAACCAGATGAAGTAGGAGAATCAAATGTCCTCGTCCTCCTAGATTCCTAAAGACATCAAAGAAAATTTGTACCAATCATTATATTTCACTAGACCTCAATATATTTTGCACGTCAACATATCAAATATTTTAGTGATTCTCAAACTATGCTCTGATACCAACTCTGTCACGCCCCCCGAATTATCACATTCAAGAGGTGTGACCCTGTCTAAAATCAATAATATGATAATTAATCATCAATTCAATCCAGGATCCAATCTAATAATTTGAGGATACTAAGAATCATTCAAAATCGATATTCACAATTCATAAACCTATACGTTACATAAATCATAATCCACTTCACTCAGAGATTCACAAAATCTAAAGGCAACTCAACTAAACATCAACCACAACACAAATCCATAATCGTAGAAATATATACAATCACAAAAAGATAATTATTTACCATGAGTTCTTATCCTTATACAACTTAAACGTATCATTCCATAAACATGAGCGGTCCTTTAAACTTTTACAACACATAAGTATCAACATATCCTTAACATTACATCAGTAAAGTATACTATACAACAAAAAAACCTATCATCCAACAAAGATTAGCTCAAAAATCTTCTAGCCTTTCACTGTTTCAACCCAATTCTAGCTTTTTAGTGCATGACAAACTACCATGAAAAACTTATATAGCAATGGGGTGAGCATAAAGAGCTCAGCAAATGACTAACGTATCCATGGCGATAAGAGAAGTTCAAGCAGGCTTAGTATCAAGATAACAAAAGCAGAAATACAAACGTTTATTTGGAATAATCTCATTAGATATAAAAAAATCACAAAGGGTTACCTCATTCGAAAATAGGCATTAGACATAACAATAGGAGAAAGAAAATTGGAGCATTTCATTGGCAAAAGAAACATTTATGCATGTATCAAATGGCACATAAAGCATTTAGGAGTATATCAAAGGTGTAAGAGTGTTTGGGAGCATAACAATGACATACGAAACACTTCAAAGTACAACAAATGAATCGAATAATAAACACAAGCTTGTATGTCATTTTTGATGTAGCAAGCATTCTATTTTTTTTTATCCAAAGTATAAATATAAACTCATAAGCAAAGCTTTGGATATTATATCAAAAACATAGAGGGCGTTGTAGGACCACATACATAATGTGATTCATCCATATCTAGATGACCACCAAGCATAAGTCTCCCACGTCTGGGAGCTCCATCCACCCACGTCTAAGTGAAGTCAATGGGGCCGACAGAGCAATCGCGGGCTCTAAGCATAATATCCCACAAGACACCAGAATACAAAAGGGTAGTATGAACAATAACATTGGCACATATCAGAAGCATATGTGGAACAATGGAGATATGCATGTGCCTTTATCAAATAAGGAAATGCAAACAAAGCATTATATAATAAATGTCAGACATATAACAATTTTAGGATGAACAATACAAGAATTTCAAAGGACTAATATAAAGCTCAATTGAAAAAGAATTTAGCAGAAATCAAATTTCCAATAGTATAAAAATTGAATAGGCAAAACCCAACAAAGTTTTCAATTTCTGTTAGAATTTCAATGGTACATTTCCTGAATTGTTTGAGTGACCAAGCATGCTCCAATTCACTAAAAATGAGTGTCATTGGAAAGCTGTATCAATCTATTTTTAGATGAACTAAAAATAGGAAGTTACAACAAATAGAGTAAAGGAAGTTTAGAATAGATCATCTCTGTTTTACAAAATTGATAGGATCAATTTAAATAGATGTTTCAGAAGGAAAACATACTTCAAAATTTTTAAATTATATGTCAAAAGAAATATTTGCGAATCTAGTTTCCAAAGAACTAATTTTGCATAATTTAGAATTTTCACTAGAGAGTTATGAGCAATATAGTAATAGAAGGTCAGAATTAATCATCTCTATTTTGCAGAATTGATAAAATCAATTTAAATAGATTTTTCGAAAGGCAAACGTACTTCAAAATTTCTAAATTATATGTCAAAGAAAGATATATGAATCTAGTTTCCAAAGAACTAAGCTTTGCATAATTCAGAATTTTCACTAGAGAGTTATGAGCAATTAAGTAATAGAAGGTCAGAATTGATCATCTCTATTTTGTAGAATTGATAGAATCAATTTAAATAGATGTTTCAGAAGGAAAACATACTTCAAAATTTCCAAATTGGTGTTAAAAGAAAGATATATGAATCTAGTTTCCAAAGAACTAAGTTTAACATAATTCAGAAATTTTGTCAGAGAGTTATGAGCAATTTAGTAACAGAAGGTCAGAATTCATAGTATTTATTTTACCAAATACATGAGGTCTTTTCAATCAATTGTTTGGATAGGTAAATTTACTCCAAATGTTTTAATTTTTTGTCAAATGAAAGCTCTATAAGTCTCCTTTCCTATGAAAGAGGTTTTTACTCAATCCGAAATTGGTGCAAAATGTTATGGTCACATGAAAGGTCAAAATCTGAAAAATTTCAGATTCAACATTTGATGTATAAACGGCATTGATATCTTACATGCAGCCACAATCTCCCAATTTTCTCAAAATCAAGGTGAAAACAATGATCAAAATTTACCTTATGATGGGTTAGAACACTTACCTTAAAAAGTTTTGATTTTCAAATGTGGTGGATTTGATGCAAAGCCTTAAGCCAAGATAAAACTTCTTCTTCTTCAATTCTTTCTCTTTCTCTTCTGCTTCAATTCTTTCTCCTCTTCTCAAGTTACGTTGGCTGCAAAGTTTCCCTCAATTATGTCTTAAATTACTTAGGTTTGGCTCATACTAAAATAGTGAGGTGGCAAGCATGCATAGAGGTTTAGGTGTCATCTTAAGAGTAAATGTAAGTGGCTCATCCTTGCTAATGACACATGTCCTCCATTTTATTTTTTTTTATTTTTAGTCTGAATCTTTCACAAATCACCTTCAACTAGTAAGATTCACATTTTGGTCCCTCACAATATTTTCAATATATAAAAAAAATATTTAGTGCTAAATAATTATTTAAAAAAAAATCCTCATATTTACAAATAAATCCTTATAAATTTTCCAAAAAAATTACGGGTGTTACAGGTGTGAGACTTATAAGGGTTATCTCCTAAACCCGTAAAAAGAAGAAAGCACTGTAAAAGGTGGTTGGTCTTCACCTATTGAAGGAAGGCCATTAGTGGATGCTAGTGACCTCGATGGAGGAGGAATCCAAAAGTGGATGTAGGTCACAACGACCAAACCACTCTAAATTCTAGTTTGCATTTCATCTTGAGCAATTTACCTTTCTTGCAAGCTACTTTACCTTCTTACTGCTTTCTCTACGCTCCCATATGCTTTCAAGTTAAAATCTTTATGAAACGATTTTTATCGGAATCGGGTTTAATCGAAACAAAGACTTTTGAAATGGGTAATTTTTTTACTGCACTAATTCACCCCCCCTCTTAGTGCTGCTCTTGATCCTAACAATTGGTATCAGAGTAAGGTCACTCTCATTTGGTTTGAAACCCAAGAGAGATGGCATTTGCTGGCAACCAAGAGGGTTACTCAATTACACATCTGCCCATGTTCAATGGAACGGATTACATATATTGGAAGACTAGAATGAGAATTTTTTTGATTTCTATGGATTTTGAGCTATGGAACATTGTCGAAAATAATTTTCAAAAGTCTTCTCTTCCAATGAACGATTGGAATGAATTGGAGAATAAGACTCCTGCTTTAAATGCCAAGGCTATGAATGCCTTATTTTATGCTTTGGATAAAAACAAGTTCAATCAAGTGTCCATTTGTGAAACGACTTTTGATATTTGGCAAATACTCGAAGTGACTCACGAAGGCATTGGTAGAGTAAAGGAGTCAAAAATTAATCTTTTAGTCCATACTTATGAGTTGTTTCGAATGAAACCGAGTGAGACCATTGGAGACATGTACACTTGATTTACAGATGTCATCAATGGTCTAAAAGAACTTAGTAAAAGTTTTTCAGATTTCGAACTTGTTAATAAAATCTTATGATTCCTTCCAAAGAGTCGGGATCCTAAAGTAATAGCCATTCAAATGACTCAATACAACATAATAAGTTGTATAGATTGATTTTTTAGGCACCTAACGTCAAATGGGTATCTAAAAATCACTCTTTTTTATAGAAATATTTACCATCACAAGCTAAAAGTAAGAGATGATACCTTAATAGTGGATGCTCAAGGCATATGACCGGAGATCCATCTCAATTCTCTAAGCTCACTAGCCTAGATGAAGGATATGTCACCTTCGGAGACAACAACAAGGGTAAAATCATTGGAAAAGGAACCATAGGTAACAAATCTAACTTTTTTATTGAAGATTTATTATTAGTTGATGGCTTAAAACATAACCTTTTGAGCATTAGTCAATTATGTGATAAAGGATATATCATTGGATTTGAATCCAATGCTTGCATTATTGAAAAATCACACAAAAATATATCTATAATTGCTCTAAAATAAAATAATGTATACACTATCGACATTGATGATCTTTGTAATGAAATGTGTTTTTTGGTTTTGAATGACGATGCTTGGCTTTGGCATAAGAGATTAGGTCGTGCTAGTATGAAACTAATCTCTCAAATCTCATCTAAAGAACTTGTAAGAGGAATTCCTCACATTAAGTTCGTTAAAAATAATGTGTGTGATGCATGTCAATTAGGAAAACAAATAAAATGTAGTTTCAAACTAAAGAACCAAATAAGCACCTCTAGACCATTACAATTGATCCATATGGACTTGTTCGGACCAATTGCTACATCAAGCCTAGGAGATAGTAAATATGCCTTTGTCATCATGGATGATTATAGTATATACATTTGGACTTACTTTTTAGCACACAAAAGTGATTGCGAAATATAGCCTTCATAGATATTTTTGGGTTGAAGCCGTAAATACGACATGGCATGTCATGAATAGGGTTCTAGTAAGACCATTACTCTCCAAAACTCCTTATGAGTTGTGGAATAACAAAAAACCCAAAGTTTCATATTTTAAAGTTTTTGAATGTAAATATTTTATTTTGAATGAAAAAGATACCTTAGGAAAGTTTGATGCAAAATCCGATAAAGAAATTTTTCTTAGCTATTCTGCTATTTCTAAATTATTTCATATTTTTAAAAAAATAACTTTGGTTATAGAAGAATCTATTCATGTTGTTTTTAATAAAGTTTTCGGAGTTAAGAAAAATTATTTTGATGATGATCTTAATTTTGATGCTTTGAATTTAAATAAAACCCTTTTTCCATCTAGCAACTTGGATGCATCTTCTTCCGAAACATCCTTACCCAAGGAATGGAAGTATGTAGATGCTCATCCTAAGGAGCTAATCATAGGAGACACATCAAAAGGGGTTCAAACTCGTTCTTCTCTTAAGAATTTTTATATCAAGACCACTTTTCTCTCCCAAATTGAACCTAAATGCATTGATGAGGCCTTAAAAGATTATTCATGGGTTATCGCAATGCAAGAAGAGTTGAATCAATTTGAGAGAAATGAGGTGTGGAAGCTTGTTCTAAAGCCAAATGACCATTTAGTTATTGGTACTAAATGGGTCTTTAGAAACAAGCAAAATGAATTTAGTATCGTAGTTAGAAACAAGGCTAGATTGGTGGCCAAGGGTTTCAACCAAGAAGAATGCATCGATTATGAAGAAACCTTCGCTCCTGTGGCACGATTAGAAGCTATAAGGATGCTCCTTGCCTATTTTAGTAGTAATAATTTTAAGTTATTTCAAATGGATGTTAAAAGTATTTTTTTTAATGGCTTTATTTTCAAAGAAGTTTATGTTAAATAACCTCCCGGATTTGAGAATGATGATCTCCCTAATCATATGTTTAAATTAACTAAAGCTCTCTATGGATTGAAACAAGCCTAGAGGGCTTGGTCTGAGAGACTTAGCTCATTTCTTATCTAAAATAATTTCTCTAAAGGCAAGGTCGATACCACATTATTTATTAAAAATTTTAAAAATAATTTTTTTATTATTTAAATTTATATTGATGATATTATTTTTTGTTCCATGAATGAATCTTTATGCGAATCATTTGCAAAGAGTATGATTCTAGAGTTTGAAATGAGTTTGATGGGGGAACTAACCTTCTTTTTACGTTTACAAATCAAACAACTTAATGATGATATTTTTCTTAGTCAAACAAATTATGCATTAGACTTATTAAAATGGTTTAATATGGATAGTTCAAATGCTATCAATACTCCTATGAGTACCTCCACTACATTAGACATTGACGAAAGTGGAGAAAACTTTGATAAAAAAACTTACAGGGGTACGATAGGTAGTTTACTATACCTCACTGCAACTAGACCGGACATCATGTTTAGCGTAGGACTTTGTACTAGGTTTCAATTTAATCCTAAAATATCTCATCTTAAAGTAGTTAAAAGAATTCTTAGATATCTTAAAGGAACCACTAATCTAGGATTATGGTATCCAAAATCTGAAAACTTCGAATTGATTGCTTATGCTGATACGGATTTTGTTGGATGTAGATTAGATAGAAAAAGCACATCCGGAACATATCAATTCTTAGGTCATACACTTGTCTCTTGGTCTTCCAAGAAACTAAACTCGTTTGCACTATCTACAATCGAAGTCGAATGCATAACTGCGAGTGCATGTTATCCAATAGTTATGTAAATGAAAAATACTTTAGAGGATTATAAGATTCACCTTAAGAACATTCTCATAAAATGTGATAATACAAGTACAATATGTTTAACAAAAAATCTCATTCAACAATCTAGAACTAAACATATTGACATTAGGTATCATTTTATACGAGAACATGTTAATAATCATGATGTAATTTTAGAATTTATTGATACAAAATATCAATTGACCGATATCTTTACAAAACCTTTAAATGAAGAACAATTTGATTTTATAAGAAGGGAGTTAGGAATGTTAAGTTGTCGAAATGCATGAATTTGACCTATATATTTTTTGAACTTTCTCGATTCTTTAAAACTCTCATTAAATTATTTCATAAATAAGGCTTTCATGAAATCCGAAATATGAATCTACTAAGTATCAAATATTTAATGAGAAATATATTTGATTTATGAAGGTTTATTCATGAAATTTCTCTTTCATATGATGCTTCTTTCACATAAATTCTTCCTTACTCTTCTCATGAAAAAAAATTTTTTATGAATTTTTAAGTATGAGATGATCACTTGCCAGAATGAGGATTTGATTTCACATAAATATTTTGATCCTTTTCCATGAATCCCTTCTTTTTGTCAAAATTGAAGCATGATTTAATAAAACTTATTTACTGTTTTTGACTTAGTTTAAATCATTTCACAAATTTGGTTCTTAATGGTTTCCCTCCTTACTTTCCTTCCTCTTCTTCATACAAAGTTTTTGATGATAAAGGGAGAGAAGTTCATAGAATCTATCACGTTAATGTTGATAAATTTTGATGTTGAGAATTTATGAATGTTACCATGCAACAATGCAATATCGATTGGATAAATTAGTTTGATACTTGAATTTTTTTTTTTACCACACTTGCATTGTTAAATTGTTCTCCTTTTTGTTGATGACAAAGAGGGAGAAATAATACCAAAATATGGTAAATTGATGACAAATTGGCATTATAGATGTATGCAAAGTATCTTATTGTAAATGCTTATCATAAACACTTGTATGATTTGTGGTATGCTTGAAATATAATTGGAATCGTTATATACATTGTAACACATCACAAATTCTTGAAACATATCAAAATGTACTTCATACACATTGTAGATAAATGTCTTTTATTATGATAAGATATCTTGAGCTTAGCTTGCTAATTTATAATTGATATCTTACCATGGAATGATGGATTGTTATCTTTGTCATCTTGATATGTTTTATATTTGAAATACGTATCATACTTGAAAATGATGATTGTCTATCATTAGACTTGAAAATGGATGTCATGCCTCGACATCATTTTTATTGATAAATACGTGGTATCGTATTTTGAGAATGTTAAATCATGATAGGAATCATGATGTGCATATTTATAAGTTTAAATGAACTTAACTTATCAGTTTGATACTTGAATTCAAAGGCCTTGAATTCAAGAATATCTTTTCTCAAAGTATGGCATATAGATAGGGGGAGTTAAGGATAACTCCGTCATCAATTGATTGTCATCATAAAAAAATGGGAGATTGTTGAATCTCGGATTTTGATGATGAAATCAATTGTAAATTGTTTGATCTAATCTATATATTAAGAAAAGTGTGCAGGATAAACTATGATAGTAGTAAGATACAAAGCAGGTGTTGTGCCGAAGTCAAGATCGAGATCTCATTGGGAGTTCAAGAGTTCATTGGAGGTTTAGACGTTCATCAAAAGTTCTGCCAGATTCAACCGAGAAGTCTAGGAGCTTACCAAAGAAGCTCATTGGAACTCACCAAGAAGATCATCATAAAGTTTAGGAGCTTGTCGAGAGTCCACTAGAACATTGCTGACAGTTCGTCGGAAGTTCGCTGGAAGATTGTCGGAAGCTCGCTGGAAGATCAATTGACGTACCAGAACAAGAATGCTTTATCAATTGTCTTAATTATTATAGTTAGTTCATAAATTAAGTTAGGATTGGGAGGCAATCCCACTAACTTAGTTAGGGACCAACTGAGCCCTTAATAGGGCTGAATTGGGCCTGATTAAATAGCCCATTCAGCACTTGAAATAATGGCCGGCGGTGGCATCGCTTGGGAGACCTAGTCTCCCAGATGGTCTGGGCAGTGGTACCATGGCAGTTAATGCTACCAGCGATAGTATCACCCCTATTAGGCTGTGGTACCGCCAAAGCTCGGTCTTTGAGCTCTATCAAGCGGTCGTACCTCCCAATGTCAGTAGTAGGCGGTAGTACCACCCAATAATAGCGATGGTATCGCTAGTACCCCGAAAAATCGGGATGAGACACTTTTTTGCTCCAATTTTGAAGCCATTAGGGCCCATAAATATCCCACCCTTTTCTATATGAAAGGGCACGAAAGTATTAGGATAATCTTGAGTCTTTGAAGTGTTAAAGTGTTGTAAAAGTACTAGAGTACTCCTCCCTTTCTAAGTGTTGAGATTATTCAAAAGAGGTATAAGACTTGTAAGGGTTATATCCTAAACCGTGAAAAGGAGAAAATGCTATAAAAGGTAGTTGGTCTTCTCCTATTGAAGGAAGGCCATTAGTTAACGCCGGTGACCTCGACGGAGGAGGAATCCAAAAGTGGATGTAGGTCACATCGACCGAACCACTCTAAATTATGGTTTGTATTTCGTCTTGAGCAATTTACCTTTCTTGCAAGCTACTTTACCTTCTTACTGCTTTCTCTACGCTCCCATATGCTTTCAAGTTAAAATCTTTATGAAACGATTTTCGTCGAAATCGGGTTTAATCGAAACGAAGACTTATGAAACAAGTAATTTTTTCGCTACACTAATTCACCCCCCTTCTTAGTGCCGCTCTTAATCCTAACACCTAGCACACAAGTTTCGATATTACGTAGGTTCGATAGAGTATCTCATCCTCCTAAGAGATATATAAGATATATTAGAGGAGGGGATATTGAGGATATTGATCCTTAGACCTACGAGGAGGTTATTACAAGTATAGACTCCGGAAAGTGGCAAGAAGCTATGAATTTTGAGATGGATTCCATGTACTCCAATAAGGTTTGGAACCTAGTTGATACATCCAAGAGTATTGTACCCATCGATTGCAAGTGGATTTTCAAGAATAAGATCAGAATAGATGGAAAGATAAAGACCTATAGAGCAAGGCTAGTGGCTAAAGGGTATCGTTAAAGACAAGGTGTTGACTATGACGAAACCTTCTCACCCGTAGCCATGCTAAAATCTACCTGAATTCTATTGGCTATTGTAGTATACTATGATTATAAGATTTGGCAAATGGACGTAAAAATCACATTCCTCAATGGCAACCTCGAGGAGGAGATGTATATGATATAGATTGAGGGATTCGTGTCCAATGACTACCCAAATAAGATGTGTAAGTTGCTTAGGTCCATTTATGGATTAAAGCAAGCTTCCCAAAGTTGGAACATAAGATTTGATAAGGCAATCAGATCTTATGACTTCGTTAAGAACGAAGATGAGCCTTGTATGTACAGGAAGGTAATTAGGAGTGCTATGACCTTTTTGGTGTTATATGTGGATGATATCCTGATCATTGGGAATGATGTAGAAATGCTATCCATGGTAAAGACTTGGTTATCTAGACACTTCTCCATGAAGGACTTAGAGGAAGCATCATATATCTTGGGGATTCGGATCTATAGAGATAGATCCAAGAGGATGCTTGGCTTGTCCTAGTCCAAGTACATAAATAACATTATCAAAAGGTTTGGCATAAAAATTTTCAAGAGATATCTCATACCGATGAGACATGAGATATCGCTTTCGTTGAGAGTTCGAGAGTTCGTTGGAAGTCTGGACATTCGTCGGAAGTTCTACTGAAATTGACCGAGAAGTCTAGGAACTTGCTAAAGAAGCCATCTGAACTCGCCAAAAAGATCGTCGTGAAGTCCAATGAACTCGCCAAAAAGATCGTCGTGAAGTCCAAGAGCTTACCGAGAGTCCGTTGGTATATTTTTGAGAGATCATCGGAAGTTCATCGGAAACTCGCCGAAAGAAACTAGACTTATAGACTTGTTTAGCTTAGTAAATGTCTTAGAATTCGTAGTTAGCACATAATTAGGATTGGAATTGGGCCAACCCAATTAGGGGCCAGTTAGGCCCATGTATGAACTATGTTGGGCCCAGTGAAAAGGTCCAAACAGTGACCCAAGAGTTAATACGGTCATGGCACAGTCTCCGAGATCGTGTCAAGCAGTGGTACCGTTGGTCTAGGCGGTGGTATCGCCCAAATACAATCTCCGAGAGGCTGCGGGCGATGGTACCGCCTAGACTGGGCGATGGTACTATCTAGTGGCAGGGTGCCAGGCGATGGCACCCCCCCCGTCAGGCGGTGGTACCGCCTAGACTGGGCGATGGTACTATCTAGTGGCAGGGTGCCAAGCGATGGCACCCCCCCCCCCCCCCCCCCCCCCCCCCCCCCGTTAGGCGGTGGTACCGCCTAGTGTCAGATTGACACTAGCAGTGGTACCGCCCAGCATAGGTGGTGGTACCACCCATAACTAGGAAACTCGGGATGAGATATTTTTAGGCTCCAAGTTTGAATCAACTTGAAGCCTATAAATACCCCTCTCATACGTGGTTAAAATATACAAGTATTGAGAGTGAAAAAGAAAGAAACGTTGCTGTAATCTTGTGTGAACTCCTATCATTCTTCTAAGTATTAGAATAGTTTAAGAGAGGAATAAGTGGGGTTATAAGAGTTATATCATAAACCCGGTAAAAGAAGAAAGAGGTGTAAAAGATGGTTGGTCTTCGCTTATTTAAGAAAGACTAATAGTGGATGCCCGGTGGTCTCGAAGGAGGAGGAATCAGGAGTGGATGTAGGTCACGACGACCGAATCACTGTAAACTCGGTTTTCATTTACCTTCAGCAATTTACTATTGTCTTGATTTACTATTGCTCACTGATTTACTTATTAAGTAATTCTTAATTATACTTTTTATCAATCGATTCATTAATCAAACTTTCAAATCGTAGTTCCTCGAAAATACAAATTCACCTCCTCTTAATACGTTTATGATCCTAACAAACATAACATATATAATAGCCAAACCAATGGGATGGAGTTTAATGCGGTTTCCTTTCCGTGATTCTGTGTGCCTGCTGTTCTAGTGGAAAATGTACCGAATGTTTTCCTGCACAGCCTGAAAGCAACATTTGCCTATTCCTAATCTCCTATAGCTTGGGATGCACGTAAAAACCACGTGATGTGTTCTGGATCGCAGGGGTTGCATTGGATTGAATGCCTAAAACTAACTATTTAAATATCTGAATCCAATCTTATTCTGCTACTTTTAATCCTTCGATTAAGTCCGTTCCGAACTTGATTAAATGATATTTAATCAAATAATCCCCACTGAAGCGACACAAATGCTGCTGTGCTCGGTGGTTTCTACCGTAGAAACATGTTTGGTTGGAAATTTTGATCGTCCTTGCGCTGAAGGATGATTACTCCGACTGTGGCGAGACTGTGCAGTTGGACGACACGTGTATTGGAGCACAAGGCCGGCTGCTTTATAGGCGGAGACTTGTGGTTCAACCTAGCACACCCAAGACAGCATCGGCGACACGTTTCGGTAGGATTATTCATTATGTAAACTACGCACGATGCCTTTCTAGATAAGTATTAAGTAATCGTCCCCGAGCACGTACGTAATCAAAGGTAACCAACCACAAGTATATCCATGTTTTTTTCTCTTCTTCTCATCCTTGTTTTCCTTTTTCATAAAATAAAAAATATTTATTCTAGTGTTCATTTAATCGAAAATAAATAAAATAAAATAGGAAAAGTGGTCGTTCATTCATAACAATATTTTTTTCTCGGTGGAAATGATTATGAACGTATCGAAATGAAAATACAAGTTTTTGTTTGATAGGAAAATTAAAGAAAAATATAGAAGAGTTTCTTTTTTTCTGATTTTTATTTGAAAATGTTGGATCCATTTTGTTCCTTTTTTTGCTCGTGGCAATCTTATGTTCAGATAGGTAATGACAGCGATGTTTACAAGCATATCAAAATGATTTATTGGTGTTTTATTGGTGTCCAACGATTGCTGATGCTTCTGTGAGGGTACTGTTCTGGCAGTAACGAGAGCTCACTATAATCTAGATCTATGCTTCTGTGACACATCCCCGACACTATATCCTTGTCCTTCTCAAAGAGGTCATAGATTCCAGAGTGCAGGTGGATGCAGACTAAATCCTAACGTGAAATTCACGACTTTAACATTAAGGTTTTCTACGTACACGTACATGTAAACTTCATTCATATTTTACAAAATAAATATATATAAAAAATTAACATATCTGATGTCGAAATTTGATGAAAGGTTCGTTGTAATAGGTGTGAATCACTTGACTAAGTTTGTGCAATTAGCTTAGTTTGTGTAAATCGTGTGAAGTTAAAACACGTAACATTAAAAATTAGAAGGTATTAAGATGGAGTTACAAGCTTCATCAACAACCACAGGTATCAATATATAACGCCTGTCGTCCCTTTCCCTATAAAGTTGATCATAATAAACATCAATAGCCAAATCACAACTGGTAAAAAACAAAAAAAAGTGGGCCACGTCTCCAACAATTAATAATTAATAATGATGGCGATAATAATATTTATATATTTATATTTATAATAATTGATGAAAACTCCGCCTAACGCCACGCCGACGCGACAGTGAGCACCCGATTCATCCAAGCGAACCCGAGCGCGAGGCTGCCGGCATCCTCCTTCACGGTGAACCCCGGGTTGGGCCAGGATGAGGCGAGCCGGGCCTTGATGGACTCCACCACGGTCGGCCCCAGAGATACCGGCTCGAACCCGGCCATGCTCATCCGCGCCCGCCACTTGCCCAACACCTCGCACCGCTCCACCCGTTCCGCCCCCTCCCCCGCCACCGCGTTCACCGCCCGCCGCGCCAACCCGGCCTCCACCCGCCCCCGCTCTGGGCCCGAGCTGCCCTGCGCCGCCGTCTCCAGCGACTCCAGCAGCGCCCCGTAGTGCCTGCACGCCTCGGCGAGCCGAGCGGGAAACGGCGCGGTGCTGGTGTTGATCTCCTGCTCCGCAATCGCCACCAGCCGCGGCCGGAGGGCGCACACGCGCCGGAGAAGCTCGTCGCGGGGGTTCTCCGGGGAGACGCTCTCGTCGGGAACCCTCGAGAGGACGAACGGAAGGTTCACGACTAGGGTCTCCTCCCCGGTCTCGCACCCGAGCGAAGCCGCGCCCAACTCTGCCACTCGCAGAGAGACGATGTTGAAATGGAGCACCACGCGGAACCTTTCCGCTAGCTTCTTGATCCGGTCGCCAACAGCCCTCAAGTTTCCGGCGTTGATATTGGTGAACGGGGAGGAGGGGTCGATGATGGCGGTGATCCTGATGGCAGGTGGGGATTTGGCGGGGCGGAGTCGTAGGCGCTCGGCGACGGTCTGGATGAGAGCGGCGTATTGGCCACCCTGCCCGACTTCAAAGTCGAGGATGTGAATCTTAGGTTCGTCCTTCGTGGCATCCAAGATCGCAGAATTGGCAGTGACGAATCCGAGCTTGAAGCAGGGAGATAGACTATAGAGCATCTGGGTGGCAGCGAAGTGCTCCGGGCTGCGGAGGTCCGCGATCGGGTGGGAGATTCCCACCTGCGGATGATTGAGGCGAGATAGAAGCGCGGTGACCATCACCGCCATGAGGCGATGTTCGGCATCACCTCGCGTATCAGCCGCGCGCTTTAGCAGGGTCAGATTTGCTGTCGCCGCGTCCAAATTCCCTTCGCCGAGGGCGGTGGCGGTATCAAGAAGCATCTGCCTCGAGGAAGGAGGAAGAGGTGGGGAGGGCATGGACGAGGGAGGAGAGCAGGAGGCGAAGGAGATGGTGGAAGAAGAGGAGTTAGTTGGCGACGCGAGCAGCGGCGGCGGCGAAATCAGCCGCTGGATCGCCTCGGCGTGGGTGGCGGCGGAGCCGCACGACACGCTGGCCTCGGCCTCGTCCTCGTCGTCCAACAGGAGCTGCCGCTCCAGCTCCCGGAGTTGGTCACTAACCGAGACGGGAGACCTATCCTCCGGAACCGACGAGACGAGGAGCAACTCGGGTTTCCGTGGCAACCCAAACTCCGAGGAACTGGCGGACGGCAAGGAAGAAACCAGTCTCTGCGGCGCAGCGGCGGTGAACGAGTTGCAAACGAGACCTCCGACTCCATAAGAAAAACTGAAGATTGAAGGCATGGTCTGAGTTCTTTGCCTCACCGACCGCAGCAAAAGCGCGTTCTGCAGCTGCCTTTCCATATCCGGCAGCGTCCTCTTAAAGAGGTTTCCTCCTCCACCGCCACCTCCGCTTCCCTCGTAGCCGAGCTTGCGTCCGGGTATCCCAGACGCCATGGGGAGAAAGAAAGAAACCTAACGAGGTTGGCGACGGCTTTTCCTCATGGTGACTAGTCTTCCTCTTCTCCTCGTCTGCGGTAACACAATGGATCTAAAAGCAGACAATCCACGTATCAGCCAACTCCCCTCGCCTTATTAATAACACCGCCACGGAATTTTTATTTGTATTCCTTTTTCGTCGGTCACTCCAATTAAAGTGACATTAGGGGAGGGCGGGCCCTGTTCACTGCAGAAGTAGAAAATAAGAGACGGTTGGGATGCCGTCCTTTCCTTTTTCTGTTGCTAACTGTGCTCGTGTCGAACGCTCACGGTAACAAACTGGTGTGAGATCATGAGGCCCTTGCTCTCTTGGTTAGGCGAGTCAGGCCGGCGGAACATCTCAGCTACGGCAGAGGTTGGGAGTCGTGTCTGGATCCCGGTCGAGCATCTACCCACTTACCACCATGCGTACCTACATCGTCAATGGCGGCGGCAACAGCGCAGCGGCTGGCTCCCACCCTGCTGCCCAATCGAAAGCGGGTTCCAATGGACGGGTTGCAAATATCGGTTTCGTGCTCGTCCTTCCCCTTTTTCCGAAAATAATTGTTTCCCGCCCACCATGGCGCTTACCGGTTGGTGATAGCGACGTGGGCCCTTTTAACTGCACCAATTGAGCGACGGGACGGGGTCGGAGGACGTGCTGCATTTATTTATTTACTTTTGTTTTGGTCTCCCGGGATCGCCATCCCGGAGCACCCGTTGGTCGCGGGTATGACGATGCGGCCAGGGAAGTGAAAAACGTGGGCCGGGGAGTTGCGTGAAGGGGAATGCAGGGGCGGATAGGTTTGGTGGGAAATAGATGACGGTTGCTATTATTCTAGTGACGCGTGTGGACGAACCACCACCAGAGCTCGCCGTGCGGCTTGTTCCCATGGGACGTGCTTCGTCGTTCGGCCTCGGCAGATGCGTCACAGATAAAAACGAAACCCTCGCCGCATACCCATCTCACCAACCGATCTATGACTGGTGGTCCCCAGGTGGACGCTTGTGGTGGACCGTGCCGCTGTTCCTCGTCACGAAACCGGAAACCCATCCGGAAATCGTTGCCCACGTTAACAACGACCGTTGCTTTCAGCGTCCTAACACTCGTATCTGATTGATTTGTTGCTGCCGTCCACGTGGTTGTTATTGGTTGTGGTCTATTCCTGATGAAGACAAAATTTTCTTGGCCCATATTTACATTTCCCAATTAAAAACAAAATAAAAATCATTATTTAACCCATTTTTTTATACATTAACTGGCTAGGTGGATACTTTGTCGGTTAGTTACTGGTGACAGCAATAAATGGTAAAATAAAAATTTTTAGCTTAATTCTAGCATTTTTAAAATCGTCCTATCTAAATAATGACATTGTTAACTTTTTTACTTTATTCTTTTTCAAAATTAATTAATATGTTTTCTAACTTATTGCATAATCCTACCTCAAATGATTAGATTTTTTTATAAAACAATTTTCAACAAAAGATTAGAGTCCTATTTATTAGTATTACTAGCTGGGTCATTACAAGAGCAAAGGAATGCCTATAAGTATGTTTAGCTAACGGTTGGTCCTCATGGTCAGCTTTCTACAAAATTTTTAACGAGTTTGATAGATGGTATCCTTTGCAATACTGGCAGCCAAAAAGGGCCCAAATAGCATTTCAGTAGATCTCTAATTTCCTTGATCATTTATAAATAAATCAAACATCATATTAAAGTAAAAAATAGATAGACATGTTAAGAAAATCAGGCTTCAATGAAATAGATATATTAAAAAGTTAATTATCATAGTAAATACTAATTGAACAATCGTCACAGATTGATTACATGAGAAAATCCATTGCCTAACAACTTAAGGGCCTTGGCAAAAAGCTTCCAAAGAAAACACTATATCATTCAACTAGTAAAAGTTGACCAAAAACCATGAGAATTTTATCCTTGCCTGATTGAGAAGATTGAATTGGCACAAGTTGCACAAATTGCCTGAGAAATATTCTTTTTATTCTTGCTTGATTGACAAGATTATGAGAAAAATGATTTGACTTTTCTAGGAATATGGACCCATGCTATAACATAAATATTTTGGGCTAAAACAAAAAAAGATAATATTTAACCTGGAGATTGAATGATGCCATTGAGCCATATATGCTCCTTCAAGAATATTAACCAGTTGAAGAGGTCTATGCGAACTAGAACACTGTAGATGCCTTCTTGCCATGCTCGTAGAAGGAAGGTCATCCCTCACCGCCCAGCTCTCGTTGTGGATCAGATCTTCCTTGCCATCCAACCTATAGCAACAACTGAACCAAATTTGTCTCGAATGATAAAACTTGTACCAGCAAAGGCTCCATTAAATAAGAGACAACCATCACAATACAGTTAAAAAAAAAAAGACACCGTTGTGTTTGGGACAATTAACTATGGTTTCAATACCATATTCATCCTTGGACAGTTTGAAAGAGGTGTTTTCTCAAGACAAAGCTTGGATCTTATACCAAATGGACAGAGGCTTAGAAAGGGTTTCATTCCTATTTTTCCAAAATGACCAGAGGAAACTTGCAATAATGGTTTATAAAAGAGCAGAGGGACCCTCTAAATCCTGTTCGTCGTAATGCCATTTTCTAGAATTCCAATTATTTAGAAAACAGAAGGAAATGTTCGGTTCGTTTTGGATGCCTAGAAACCACTAGCAGCATATTTATCACTCCAAAGGATGTTATCCGATATTTAGCATTTACCACATCAAACCGAATCTCCTTGCTTTGACTTAAGTTTGCAAGGAATAGGCCATGAAATGCACTATCTTCTATATCGAGCCCATCTTCCTGCTTTGGTCTACTAACCATCTCCTAAGAAATGGCAATTATCCTCTTAGTACTATCATACTTCCGTCAAAAGAAATCGCTTCCAATTTTCTCAATGGAATTAGCGGCTGTTTTGGGCATCCAAAAGGGAATGAACTCTAGAAGAAAGTAAGACCAAGTTAATTAAAGCAACTCTTCTAACCAATGAGAGCTTAGAGCCTATCTAATTACCCAATTTATTATTAATCCATTGGGAGATATAATCATAAGAAGCATTACTATGGAGCCTATGACGGGTAATAAGAACACTGAGTATTCGAAAGAAAATATATCTTCTCTTACCTTGAAGAAATTATATATATCAACGTGTTTACCTCGAAGAAATTTTATATTTCTTTATATTTAACTTTTGATTGGTGAGAGACTCATATATGTGAAAGGTATTTTTTATTATCTCAAAAGATTTTTTTTTGTTAATATTGAAAGTAAAAAGAATATCATCTATATTTATACATATTTATACATGTTTAGAAGGGAAAATTTTTCTCAATAGATTTTTCTTGACAGCTTTATGATATCTTATCATGTAGTTAGGGAGATATTGGCTATTGTTGAGATTGTTATCATAGGAGATCTTGAGCGGGTGAGAGGCTTTGTAAGGGAGTCCGCTAGTTGATGAGCAGTATGTACGTGAGAAACACGTAATTGATGTCTGATAACTTGTTCTCACATAAAGTGAAAGTCGATGGCGATGTGTTTCATGCAGGAGTGAAATACCGGATTGACGCATAGATAAGTGGCTCCGACATTGTCACAATATATTATAGGAGTAGAGTTGATGTTGATGCCAAGTTCCTTGAGGAGATTCATGACCCAATTAAGTTCTGCAACAGCGGTGGCAATGACACGGTATTCAACTTCAGTTGTAGAAAGTGCAATTGTCTTTTGCTTCTTAGAACTTCAAGTGATTGGATTAGGTCCAAGGAAAAGAATATACCCCGATGTGAATGTTCTGTCATCAAAATTCCCTGCCTAATCAACATTAGCAAAGGCATGGAGATGAAGGGGGGAGTGTTTGCGAAAAAAGAGGCCATGATTGATAGTCCCGTGAAGATATCGCAATATTCGTTTGACTATAGATCAATGCATAGTAGATGGTCGATGCATGAATTGGGATAATTTATTGATCACAAATGAAATATCTAGATGAGTAAGAGATAAGTACTGTAAGGAGCCAAGGACTTGACGGTATTGAGTTAGGTCTGTAGTAGGGCTTCCATCACATAGTTTGAGTGACTTACCAGTAAACAGAGGTGTTGTAACTGCCTTTGTATCTTGCATGTTTGTTTTAGATAATAGATCTTGAATATACTTTCGTTGTGATAGAAAGAGCCCGAACGATGTGTCTGTTGCTTCCACTCCCAAAAAATAGCTCAAGGTTCCTAGATCTTTAAGGGAGAATCAATCTACTAAATGCTTGAGAAATGCCTTGATTTTCATAGGATTATTTCCTGTGACAATAATATCATCCACATATACCAGAAGATATAATATATTGCTACTTTGGTGATGAAGAAATAAGGAGGTATTAGACTTAGAGTTGATGAAGCCAATTGATGTAAAAAACAAACCAAGTTCGGTGTACCAAGCTCTTGGAGCTTGACATAGTCTATAAATAGCTTTTTGTAGTTTATAAACATGCTTTGGATATTGAGGGTGGATGAAGCCAAGAGGCTGCTGCATGAAGACATCGTCAGTTATGGTCCCCTGTAGAAAGGCATTATTAACGTCGAGTTAACGTAAATGCCAGCCTTTTGAGATGACCAAACTCAGAATAAGTCGGATTGTTGTGGGTTTAACAATAGGGCTGAATGTCTTTGTGAAATCAACATCAAGTCATTGATGAAACCCTTTGGCCATTAGACGCGCTTTATATCTAGCTACAGATCCATTTGAGTTATGCTTAATTCGAAAGACCCACTTACACCCGATGATGTTTTGTGTAGGATAAGTACAAGGGTCCATGTAGAATTATGGAGGAGTGCATCATATTCTTCACACATGGCTTTACGCCAGTATGGGGATTTTTGGGCTTGAGTAATTGTGGTAGGTTCAGTGGTCTCTGATGAGAATGTTGTGATGGTATGTAGGTCAAGGATTTGTCATGGTTTAAAAACATCACTTTTGGAGCGTGTTGTTATTGGATGTCTAGGGGCTATAGAGGGTGTTGTAGGTATGGCTTGTGGAGGGGCACATATTAGGGTAGGCTGAGAAACTTCAGTGTCATTGGTCCCAGAAGAGGATAAAGGTAGTGAATGTGATTCCGAGGGAATACCTTCAGTTGTAGGGGAACCTTGTGAAGAAGGGAGAGGCACAATGGAGGGGGTGAGGAGCTATTGCACTAGGAGAAGGAGAGAGTGTGGATCTTGAGGAGAAGGACTGGATGATATTATGGGAGACTCGGTTGACGGGATTGATGGCGTACTCTAGTGATGTATATATGATGGAGTAGGTCGCACAACAAGAGACTCAGGGTTGTGAAACAGAAAGGTAGTCTATAAAAATAACATGACGAGACGTAAAGACTTTTCGAGATTGGGGTTCATAGCATCGAAAAGCATTATAGTCAAGGGAGTATCCAATGAAAACACAAGGTTTAGATTTTGATGTTAACTTATGTGAGGCATAGGGACGGAGCCATGGATAACATAAACATCCAAACGCTGAAATTTTGAAGGTTTGGGGATTTATGAAATAATTTTTCAAATGGTGACTCATACTCAAGGACAAGAGTGAGAATACGATTAATGAGGTAGACTGTAGCTTGAAATGCTATAGTCTAAAAAGTTGGTGGTATAGAGGCTTGGTGTAAATGTGTGAGACCAGTTTCAACTATATGTCGATGTTTGTGTTCAGCAGAACTGACGAGTTGAGGAGTGTGTGGAGGCGACTTGAGGTGTTGTATACACCACAAGCAGATAGGCAGGATATGAGGGCTTGATATTCACCACCACCATCGGAGTAAACAGTTTTAATTTTAGACTAAAAGAAGTTCTCGACCAATCTTCAAAAGTTGGTAAAGACTATGGAAACTTCAGATTTATGGTGAAGAGGGTATAACCATGTGTATTTGGTAAAGTAGTTTATGAAAATAACATAAAATCTGAATTTATCAAAGGAAGTGATTGGAGCGAGGCCCCAAACATTAATGTAAATAACCTCAAGGGGTTTAGAGCAAGATATGGAGGATTTTTCAAAGGGAAGTCTATGACTTTTATTACTTAAACAAGCATCACAATAAGTTATGATGTTATTGGTTGTAAGCATAGGAAGAGAATAATGGGAAAGTATTTTTTGCTGAATAAAAGTTGAGGGATGACCAAGACGACGATGCCACACATCAGTTGGAGCTACGACCGAAGAGTAGGCAGTGGGTTGGGTGATTTATGGAACTGATAGCCACTTGTAAATGTTGTCTTTACTTTGGCCTCAGACCAAGGGTGCCCCCGTGTTCAAATCCTTGACAAGAAAGGAGTTAGGAAAGAATTCAATTGAAGTATGATTTTGTTTACAGAATTGAGAAACAGAAATAAGGTTTCGTTTGATGTGGGGTGCACACAAAACATTCATCTAACGTAAACGAAGTGCTATGTGAATTAAGCATTGTAGAACCAGTATGAGTAATGGGGAGTCTGTTACCGTCACCGATGATGATATCTTCGTTTCCGCCATAGTCGTTGTGGATAGACAAGTTTTGTAAATCAAAGGTGATGTGATGAGATGCGCCGGAGTCCATAATCCAATTTTGATGACCAATAGTCGGAGTAGCTGTAAGATTTGCGCGAGGCCAATGCGACGGGGGAGGAAGTTTGGGTCGAGTTATACACACTTTTGTAGAGTGGCCAACTTTGTCACATAGTTGGCAGACAACTCTTTGTTGATTTATGTGATCAGGACGCTAGGGTTGAGGATAATTGAAGTAGCCGCCTTGATGGTTGTAATTGAAATGTTGAGGAGGGGAGGTTTGTTTGGAGCCCACAAGTGCAGGCATGCTAGCCAAACCTTTATTGATAGATTTGTTATACCAGGTGCTCTTCTTCTTAGAATTTTGACCGACTTGAGCTGTGATGGATGGTCCTAGCAACTTGTCCTCACGCTTGAGATATATCTCATAGTCAGTCAACTTATCATAGAGTTCTTAAAATGACACTAGTGAATCATGTGTGCGTATTACTGCTGCCAATTCCTTGTATTCATCTCCTAGGCTGTTGAAGATATGGACAGTAACTTCTTCTTCACTAAGGGAATGACCTATCAAGGCCAAGTTATTGATGATAATCCTTATGTTATGTAGATAATCAGCAACAGTACTTCCCTCTTGTTTTATCGTCATGAGACCGGATATGAGACTAAGCATGCGAGTGCGGGAACGATTGACTAGGGTGGTTAGAAACTTGCACCAAGCTTCGGCAGCATTGCCATATGAAGAAATGAGTGGGGCGAGGGATCCAACGACCGAGGCTTGAATAGCTTGAAAGATGAGACAATCCTGGCGTAACCATAATTTGTGGTCCGGATTTGGTACTGGACTGGGTGCACTTGGGATGTTGAGCATCGCTGGTGGACAACGAAGGGAGCCATCGACATAGCCTAGAAGATCATAGCCAAATAGTAGATTAGAGAATTGAGCACGCCAGGATGCATAGTTGCCACATTTGGATAATTTAAAGGAAATGAGGGTTACTGTATTTATGGAGATAAGGCTTGTATGTGGGAAAATACTGTGGTTCCCTGTAGGAATAGTAATGGGAGCATCAGAGATAGATGATGAGGACATATGGAGGATATGTACTAATATGTGGGAGCAACTAGAAGTCAAAGCGAGACAATGATTAGGGAGGAAGAGGTGTTGGTGGCAAATGGTGGCAAATGGGTTGTGGGTTGTTGATCAATATTGACAATGATTAATATTGTGTAAAGTTGCAGATCTCTGTGCAGTAGTGCTGTAGTCTCTGTGCAGTAGTTCGGCAGTTGCAAGGCTGCGTAGGCTCTACTTCTGTAGGAAGAGGCAGAGGAAGGGCAGCAGTAAAGAATGCTGCTGGCGCAAGGAGGAGAAGAGGGTGCTAGGATCAAGAGCACTAAGAGGAGGGGGGGGAGGGGGGGTGAATTAGTGCAGCGAAAAATTTTCGATGATTAAAACTGCATTCGTACGATGAAATCGTTTCTGACGTAAAATCATTTTCAGAAACTTAACTTAAAAGCGAGAAGTAAAGCACATATGGAGGTTTGTAGTAATGTAGCAGCAAGAAGAAATGCAAACTAAAGAGCACCTCAATTTTAGAGTGGTTCGGTCAATCTTGACCTACATCCACTTTTGGCTTCCTCCTCCGACGAGGTCACTGACTTCCACTAGAGGCCTTCCTTCAATAGGTGAAGGCCAACCACCCTTTTACAATTTCACTCCTTTTGACGGGCTTAGGAGACAACCCTTACAAACTTTTCTCTCCTCTCTTGAAAGATCAAAACTTGGAAGGAAAGAGGGAGGAGAACTTTTAGCCTTTACAACACTTTTGATCTCTAAAAATCATAGAGTAAGATTGGATTTTTGGTGCCTTTTGTTGTCCTTTAATGCAGGAAAGGGTGTGGTTTATATAGGTCCCAAACTGGTTTGAATTTGGAGCTCAAAAGTGTCTTTTCCCGGATTTTCGGGGTCCTGGCGGTACTACCTCCTGACTAGGGCGGTACAACCGCTTGGCAGCTCGAAGACTGAGCCTCTAGGCGGTGCCACTGCCTGACAGGGGCAGTTGCACTGCCCAGTCTTGCTCGAAGACTGAGCCCAGGCGGTGCCACCACTTGACCTAGGCGGTTGCACTGCCCAGCTTTCTTGGGAGACTATCTCCTGGGTGGTGCCACCGCCGACCCTAGCAGTGCCACCGCTTGGTAGGAATTCTGGACCGAATGGGTTGTTCCATTCGGCCTAATTTGGGTCTATCAAGGGCCCAATTGCCCCCAGATTAAGTTAATGGGATCACCTCCCATTCCTAACTTAATCTACATGCTAACTACGAAATTTCTTAAGACTTTTATTGCAACTTGCTCTAGTGCGTCAACCGCTTCTTCTGGCGAGCTTCTGGAGAACTTCCGACGAACATCCGACGAACCTTTGGCGATGCTCCGGCGGACTTCCGGCAAACTCCTGGACTTACGACGATCCACTTGGCGAGTTCTGACGAGCTTCTTTGGCAAGCTCCTGGACTTCTTGGATTTGTTCCCGCAGAACCTCTGACGACCGTCCGGACTTCCGTCCAACTCTCAAACTCCTAACATGATCATAGTCTTGACTCCGGCACAACTCCTACTGCATGTCTTTCTTTCATCGTAGTTAATCCTGCACACTTATGTCAACATATGGATTAGATAACAAATGACAATTGACTTCATCATCAAAATCCGAGATTCAACAGTCTCCCCCTTTTTTATGATGACAATCAATTAATAACGGAGTTAACCTTAACTCCCCCTATCTATATGCCATACTTGAGATAAGTCATTCTTAAATTCAAGGCCTTTGAATTCAATAGACTTATTGATAAGTTAAGAACTCTTAACCCTATCAATTACTCCCATCATGATTCCTATCACGATGTATCTTACTGAAAATGATGTCAAGACTTGACATCCATTCTCAAGTTTTACATTTCAAATATGAATGATGGTAGCAGTTCAACATAAGATGTCAACTTGTAAATTTACAATTTAAGCTTTTGATATCTTAATGTAAAGTAAACATTTCAAGTGTTTAGCAATCGTAGCATCACATGGCAAGATATCAACAAGTAAAGTTGCTATGCAACTTCTTGATATCTTATCATGATATGGCAATAACATAGTGCAAATATGACATTCATAGCATCGATTCATATATTTCTCATTCAAATATGACACTCATAGCATCAATTCATATATTTCTCCCCCTTTGTTATCAACAAAAAGGAGAACGATATAAGCAAATTTTAAGCATAAGTGCGGTAATTATGCCATAACTAGGTTCATGCCATTTTCCAACAGTGAGTGATAGGATACCAATTATACAAACATATCAAGGAAAACATGACATGGAGATAGCTTTGAATACTTCTTCCTTTTTATTTGTTATTATCTTTTTGCATGAAGGATGAAGGCTATTTGTAATACTAGCTATTTGTAAGTTTACTTTGAAGTTAAAATCGATGAGAGATTAAATCATACTTTATTTTTACAAGGATCAAGATATGTATGTGAAACAAATCCTTACAAGTAAAAACACTATCATCAATATAAGAAGGAATTTACAAGCAGGAATCATTTCATCAAAGCCATTTATCAAAAAAAATATTTTTCACATGATAAGTGTATGAGAGATGTATTTGCTAGTTGATTCCATATGTCAAAAATCAATGATGAGAATCAAACTCGATATGACATATGCTTATTAAGTTCGGAAGAGGATAATGTACCGAGAAAATCCGATTGTTAGGATACCACTAGTTAAGAGAATCCGAAAATGAAATTAATACTTTCATGCATTCGGACAAGATTATACTATAGATTTTCAAATACAATCATGAAGACAAAACATGCTCATTATTATGGAAATTTTTGTATTAATTTTTAACATATTATTTTAGGCATATAATGGCAATCAAGTGATTTGATCATTCAATCAATAAAGTCCGAAAAATAATTTTAACAAGTTTATGCATTCGGACACATCAACATTCCTAATTCTCTTCTTATGAAATCAAATTGATCTTTACTTAGAGGTTTTGTAAAAATATCAGCTAGTTGATGCTTAGTATCAATGAACTCTATAATTACATCATGATTAGTGACATGATCTCGTATAAAGTGATGTCTAATATCAATATGTTTTGTTCTTGAGTGTTGAATGTGATTCTTTTTAAGATGGACTTTATAATCTTCTAAGGTATTTTTCATCAACACAACTTGTGCACAGCATGCACTAGCTGTAATATACTCAACTTCGGTTGTTGATAGTGCAACCGAGTTTTGTTTCTTAGATGACCAGGAAATAAGGGAATGTCCCAAAAATTGACATGATCCTGATGTGCTTTTTCTATCTAATCTACACCCAGTAAAATCCGCATCAGCATACGCAATTAACTCAAAATTCTCGGATTTTGGATACCATAATCCTAGATTTATGGTACCTTTAAGATATCTAAGTATTATTTTAACCGCTTTGAGATGAGATATCTTAGGATTCGATTGAAACCTAGCACAAAGACCTACATTGAACATGATATCTGGTCTAGTTGCAGTGAGGCAAAGTAAACTTCCTATCATACCCCTATAAGTTTTTTGATCGAAGCTTTCTCCACTTTCATCAACTTCTAACTTAGTGGAGGTACTCATAGGAGTGTTAATAGCTTTTGAGCTATCCATATTAAATCTTTTTAGCAGATCTAAAGCATATTTAGTTTGACTAATAAAGATGTCATTGCTTAGTTGCTTAATTTGTAAGCCTAAGAAAAAGGTTAATTCTCCCATCAAACTTATTTTAAATTCGAGACTCATGGTTTTAGTAAAAGATTCATAAAGAGATTAATTCGTAGAACCGAAGATAATATCATCAACATAAATCTGAACAATGAGAAAATTATTTTCAAAATTCTTGATAAATAATGTAGTATCGACCTTGCCTTTTATGAAATTATTTTCAATAAGAAAAGTACTAAGTCTATCATACCAAGCCCTTGGGGCTTGTTTTAAACCATAGAGCTTTAGTTAATTTAAATACATGATTAGGGAGGCTGTTATTTTCAAATCCGGGAGGTTGTTTAACAGAAACTTTTTTAGAAATAAAGCCATTAAGAAAAGCGCTTTTAACATCCATTTGAAACAACTTAAAATTATTATTACTAGCATAAGCAAGGAGTATCCTTATGGCTTCTAATCTAGCCACAGGAGCGAAGGTTTCTTCGTAATTGATACCTTCTTCTTGGTTGAAACCTTTGGCCACTAATCTAGCCTTGTTTCTAACCATGATACCATATTCATCTTGCTTATTTCTAAAGACCCATTTAGTACTAATAACTAAATGGTCATTTGGCCTAGGAACAAGCTTCTACACCTCATTTATCTCAAATTGATTTAACTCATCTTGCATTGCGATAATCCATGAATTATCTTTCATGGCTTCGTCAATACGTTTAGGTTCAATTTGGGAGAGAATAGCGGCATTGGCACAAAATTTTTTAAGAGAAGAACGTGTTTGAACCCCCTTAGATGTGTCTCCAGGGATTAGCTCCTTAGGATGAGTATCTACATACTTTTAATCCTTGGGTAAGGATGTTTCGGAAGTGGATGCATCCAAGTTGCTAGTTGGAGAAGGAGTTTCATTTAAATTCAAAGAATCAAAATTAACATCATCATCAAAATTATTTTTCTTGATTTCGGAAATCTCATTGAAAACAACATGAATGGATTATTCTATAATTAAAGTTCTTTTATTGAAGATACGAAAAGCTTTAGAAATCGAAGAATAACCAAGAAAAATTCCTTTATCGGATTTAGCATCAAATTTTCCTAAGGCATCTTTTTCATTCAAGATAAAACACTTACACCCAAAAACTTTAAAATATAAAACATTGGGTTTTTTATTGTTCCACAACTCATAGGGAGTTTTGGTGAGTAACGTTCTTACTAGAACTCTATTCAAAATATAGCATGTAGTGTTTATGGCTTCGGCCCAAAAATATTTGGGTAGGCTATGTTCATTCAACATGGTTCTTGTCATTTCTTGTAAATTTCTATTCTTTCTTTCTACTACTCCATTTTGTTGAGGATTTCTTGGAGTAGAGAAGTTATGATTGTATCCATTAGATTCACAAAATTCTTGAAAATCATGGTTTTGAAATTCACCACCGTGATCACTTCGAATTGATGAAATCATAAAACCCTTTTCATTTTGAACAAGTTTACAAAACTTGGTGAAATATCTAAAGCATTCATTTTTGTGTTTCAAGAAATAAGTCCATGTGTATCTACTGTAGTCATCTACAATGACGAAGACGTATTTGCTACCTCCTAGGCTTGATGTAGAGATTGGTTCGAACAAGTCCATATGAATCAATTGTAAGGGCCTAGAGGTGCTTATTTGATTCTTAGATTTGAAACTACCCTTAATTTGTTTTCCTAATTGACAAGCATCACACACATTATCTTTGATGAACTTGATATGAGGAATTCTTCGTACAAGTTCTTTGGATAATATTTGAGTGATTAGTTTCATGCGAGCATGACCTAATCTCCTATGCCAAAGCCAAGCATCTTTATTCAAAATCGAGAAACATAATTCATTGCAAAGATCATTGATGTCAATGGTGTATATGTTATTCTGTTTTAAAGCAAGCATAGATATGTTTTTGTGTGGTTTTTCAATGATGCAAGCATTAGATTCGAATTTGATAATATATCCTTTATCACATAATTGACTAATGCTCAAGAGGTTATATTTTAAACTATCAACTAACAAACCATCTTCAATAAAGAAGTTAGATTTGTTACCTATGGTTCCTTTGCCAATGATTTTACCCTTGTTGTTGTCTCCGAAGGTAACATAGCCTTCGTCTATACTAGTGAGCTTAGAGAATTGAGATGGATCTCCGGTCATATGCCTTGAGTATCCACTATCAAGATACCATCTCTTGCTCCTAGCTTGTGATGGTGTATGTCTCTACAAGAAAGGATAATTTTTATGTACCCATTTACTTTTGGGTGCCTCAAAAACTGATCTACATTGTTTATCATGTTGCATAGAGTTTATCATGGTTCCTTTAGGAACCCAAATCAGTTTGTTCTGGCTAATTTTCTTGAATGGATAGTGATAAGTTTTATGTCCATGTTTGCAACAAAAGTTGCATTTGCTTTGGTGCTAAACATCTAAGATATGGCCTTTTATGATGATGGTTGGATTTTGGTGAGGACTTCTCACACATCCGATTCCACTTCTTTTGGGAACGTGACCCTTGTTTGCAAGGATCATGTTCAAAGACTTGCTACCAACCTCAAATTTCTTCAAGGTGTCCTTAAGTAGCAAGTTTTCCTTTTGGACAATTTCTAGATCATGGCATTTTTCACATCGAGCTAAACTATCATGATATTCAGTTTTTAATTTATCAAAATTGCTAACAAGACTATCATGCTTATTTTTCAGTAATTTATATTTTCTATTAATTATTTTGCATTCATCAAATAAGTCATGGAAGGGATTTAATAATTCATCAAATGATAAATCTGCATCAATTAAATTTGTTACCTCTTCTCCGATGGCCATTAAGGCGTAATGAGCAACTTGCTCGGTGTTGGACTCCTCTTCTTCAGATGCACTCGAGTCATCCCATATTGCTTTGAGCGCCTTCTTCTTTGTTGTTCTCTTCTTGGCTAGGGGACAATCACTTTTGTAGTCTCCCGGCTTTTTGCACACGTAGCAAATAACTTGGTCCTTTTTGGGTTCAAGTTTATTTTTTGTGTCACTTTTAAACTTGTTTCTCTTAATGAATTTTTTGAATTTCCTTGTTAGAAGTGTCAAGTCATCGTTATAGTCCTCATCACTTGAGTTTTCTCTCAAGTGGTCATCTAAAGTTCTAAGTGTTATATCCTTCCTATTTTTTGGAAGGATATCTTCTTGCTCTTCATGAGCCTTGCAAGTCATTTCATAGGTCATTAATGACCCGATTAGTTCTTCAAAAGGGAAGTTTTTTAAATCTTTAGCCTCTTGAATAGTAGTGACTTTAGGGTCCCAACTCTCAGGAAGAGATCTTAGAATCTTATTTACGAGCTCAAAATTTGAAAAAGTTTTGCCGAGTCCTTTTAGACCATTGACAATATCCATGAAACAGGTGTACATGTCGCCAATAGTCTCGCTCGGTTTCATTTGGAAAAGTTCAAAAGAATGTATCAAAAGATTAATTTTTGACTCTTTCACTCTACTTGTGCCTTCATGAGTCACTTCGTGTGTATACAAAATATCAAATGTGGTTTCACAAATCGAAACACGATTGAACTCATTTTTATCAAGCGCACAAAATAAGGCATTCATAGCCTTTGCATTAAGAGCAAAAGTCTTCTTCTCCAATTCATTCCAATCGATCATTGGAAGAGAAGACTTCGAAAATCCATTTTTGATAAGATTTCAAAGTTCAAAATCCATTGAAATAAGGAAGATCCTCATTCAGGTCTTCCAATAGGTGTAGTCCGTCCAATTGAACATGGGTGGATGTGTAATAGAGTAGCCCTCTTGGTTTCCGGCGTATGCCATCTCTCTTGAGTTTTAATCCGTTTGAGAGTTAACCCCGCTCTAATACCAATTGTTAGGATCAAGAGCACTAAGAGGGGGGGGGGGGGGGGGTGAATTAGTGCAGCGAAAAACTTTCGACGATTAAAACTGCGTTCGTACGATGAAATCGTTTCCGACGTAAAACTGTTTTCGGAAACTTAACTTGAAAGCGAGTTCGTAAAGGAGTGCAACAAAAGTAATAAGGAAGTAAAGCACATATGGAGGTTTGCAGTAAGGTAAGCAGCAAGAAGAAATGCAAACCAGAGAGCATCGTAATTTTAGAGTGGTTCGGTCAATCTTGACCTACATCCACTTTTGGCTTTCTCCTCCGACGAGGTCACCAACTTCTACTAGAGGCCTTCCTTCAATAGGTGAAGGCTAACCACCCTTTTATAGTTTCACTCCTTTTGACGGGCTTAGGAGACAACCCTTATAAACTTTTCTCTCCTCTCTTGAAAGATCAAAACTTGGAAGAAAAGAGGGAGGAGAACTTCTAGCCTTTACAACACTTTTGAGCTCTAAAAATCACAAAGTAAGATTGGATTTTCGATGCTTTTTATTGCCCTTTTATGCAAGAAAGGGTGGGGTTTATATAGGCCCCAAACTGGTTTGAATTTGGAGCTCAAAAGTATCTTTTCTCGGATTTCCGGGGTCCTGGCGGTACTACCTCCTAACTGGGGCGGTACAACTGCCTAGCAGCTAGGAGACTAAGCCTCTAGGCGGTGCCATCGCCTGACAGGGGCGGTTGCACCGCCCAGTCTCGCTCGGAGACTAAGCCTAGGCGGTGCCACCGCTTGACCTGGGCGGTTGCACTGCCCAACTTTCTTGGGAGACTATCTCCTAGGCGATGCCACCGCCGACCCTAGCGGTGCCACTGCCTGGCAGGAATTCTGGTCCGAATGGGTTGTTCCATTCGGCCCAATTTGGGTCTATCAAGGGCCCAATTACCCTCAGATTAAGTTAATGGGATCACATCTCATTCCTAACTTAATCTACATGCTAACTATGATATTTTTTAAGACTTTTATTACAACTTGCTCCGGTGCGTCAATCGCTTCTTTCGGCGAACATTCGACGAACCTTTGGCGATGCTCCGGCGGACTTCCGGAAAACTCCTGGACTTGCGACGATCCACTTGGCAAGTTCCTACGAGCTTCTTTAGCAAGCTCCTGGACTTCTCGGATTTGTTCTCGTAGAACCTCCGACGACCGTCCGAACTTCCATTGAACTCTCGAACTCCCAACGTGATCATAGTCTTGACTCCAGCGTAACTCCTACTGCATGTCTTTCTTTCAAAGTAGTTAATCCTGTACACTTATCTCAATATATGGATTAGATAACAAATGACAATTGATAGAGGGAGTGGCGTGGTGGCCCTTGTTGAGCTTCGAAGGAGGCCGACGCAATGATCGTGAAGGATGTCCGTGGAAAATACTGCACTACTTTGAGATGGAGTCACGGTCCACGAGACAGTAGGAGAAGGAGCCGAGATTCGGTGGAGTCCGGCAAGGAGACGGGTCTACTTCAAGATGTTTAGAAGTGGCCTTCACGGCGAGAGCTCTGATACCATGATAGAAATGAAATAGAAAGAAGAAGATTGTATTGATTATAACAATACACAATACTCCATATTTATACATGTTTAGATGAGAGAATTTTCTTTAATAGCTTTCTGATATCTTATCATGTAGTTAGGGAGATATTGGCTGTTGTTGAGGTTGTTATCATGGGATATCTTGACCGTTATCATAGTTTACCCAAGTTTATGCCTTCGAATAAAGGCACCGAATAATAATGATATACCCTTATGTAATGCCAGTTATAAACATTAATCTTATCTCCTTATGTAATGATAATTATAGGATTTTTGCCCATGTTTTAACTAATGAACTAAAATATTTTTTAAATTAAAAAATTTCTAAATAGCTTTCCTTCTTTATCTCGAGCCATGGTATTTATGAAAATATATTAATTGCTTAGGAGCTAGCCAATTTTTTTTAAATTCTAAAAATATATATTTATTAAACCTGACTTGGAAAAGGCCTTTGACAAACTTCTTTTTGAGGATTTTTTTAATATACTGCATATTTCTTTATCACTTCTTGCATGCTAGATGGTTACCCTTCATCCTTTTGTAAGGGTTCTAGGTGGATCTACTATGTAAATACCCTACTCCTTATTCGAGACGTACCCTATATGTATGATTAAAGTAAAATATCATATTTCAATTTTCATTATTACTATTGATAGGAGTGTAGTGGAAAATAGACGATCTTAAAATTAAAAACATACTAATTTACTAAACAAAATAATAGGGTTTCGTTAGTGCCTAGAGTTTTTAACACCTATATATAGTTATAATCTTTAATCAACAAAAATAATACATACGTAATATGTTCAAAAGTTATACTCATATAAATATCCATAGGTCATTATTCATATCTGCTATGGCATGAGCTCACATGTACTCACTTTTCTATCCAATCACTTGGATGGGGTATTAGTATCTTTACTTATAAAATAGGATTTATAGTAAGTGTAAGCCTTTATAGTATTTTTTAGGTAAGCATATATCATGTCATATTATAATATTTTAAAATCATCAGCATAAGATATTTAATAGTAAACACTTCATTCTATGACTTTACTGAGCATTAGTATACAATATAGCATATGCAAAATAAAGAGATAAAATTGTATGTCAAAATAATTCAAAATGCTTATATGCATATGTATGAAGCATAGTAAATTCATTAACTTTTATGCCATATATTATAACATATGCATGCCCTTCCACACTACAAGTTATCATAATATATATGTGCACTCCTACAGTACATATCATAATATATACATGTATTATCACACTGCACGTCATAATACATACGTATACTCTTATACCGAATGTCATAATATATATGTGTACTCTCTCATCACACGTCATAATACATACATGCACTCTCGCACCACACATCATAATATATACATGCATTACACATCATAATATATCTATGTTGAATCTTGGATTTTGATGATGAAGTCAATTGTAATTTGTTTGATCTAATCTATATGTTAAAAAAAGTATGCAGGATTAACTACGATGACAGTAAGACATAAAGCAGGTGTTGTGCTAGAGTCAAGATCAAGATCATGTTGGGAGTTCGAGAGTTTGACGGAAGTCCGGACGTTCGTCGAAAGTTCTACGAGAACCAATTGAGAAGTCCAAGAGCTTGCCAAAGCGGCTCATCAAAACTTGCCAAGAAGATCGTTGTAAAGTTTGGGAGCTTGCCGGGAGTCCGCTGGAGCATTGCCGAGAGTTCGTCGGATGTTCGTTGGAAGTACGTCGGAAGCTCGCCGGAGGAGCAATTGACACACCGGAACATGAAGTGCAGTAATCATATCTTAATTATCATAGTTAGAGTGTAGATTAAGTTAGGTTTGGGAGATAATCCCACTAACTTAATTAGGGGCCAATTGGACCCTAAGTTGGGCTGGATTGGGATAGATTCTAGGCCCAACCAGGACCCTGAATTCCTAGCCGTCGGTGGCACCGCCAGGGTAGACGATGGCACCGCTTGGGAGACTCGGTCTCCCAGGAATTCTGGGTGGTGGTACCGCCCCTGTCAAGAGATGGCATTGCCGGTAGTTATTGCTGCTAGCGGTGGTACCACCCCTGTCAAGTGGTGGTACCGCCAGAGCTCAGTCTCCGAGCTCTGTCAGGTGTTAGTACCTCCTAGACTGAGCGGTAGTACTGCCTAGTGTCAGATGTCAAGCGGTAGTACCGCTCAGTAATGGCGGTGGTACCGCTAATACCCCAGAAATCTGGTATGAGATACTTCTTGGCTCCATTTTTGAAAGTCATTGGGGTCTATAAATACCCCACCCTTTTCTGCATGAAAGGGAAATGAAAACTTGATATATTCTTGAGTTTTTGAAGTGTTAAAGAGTTATAAAAGTGCTAGAGTTCTCCTTCTCCTTTTCTAAGTGTTAGATCATTCAAAAAAGGAGTGAAACTTATAAGGGTTGTCTCCTAAACCCAGCAAAAGGAGAAAAGCTATAAAAGGTGGTTGGCCTTCGCCTATTGAAGGAAGGCCTCTAGTAGACGCTAGTGACCTTGTCGGAGGAGGAAGCCAAAAGTAGATGTAGGTCACGTTGACCGAACTACTCTAAAACTCGGTTTGCATTTATTTTAAGCAACTTTCTTTTATAGCAAACTGCCTCTCCTCCTTATTATGCTTTAACTATGTCTATATACGTTTTCATGTAAACATCTTTCGAGATCGGCTTTCATCGTACGAAGACTTTACGAAACTAATGCTTTTCATTTGTGTAATTTATATTATTGCAAATCACCTTAGTCTTCTCTTGCACTTTCACGAAAGGTTTCAAGTTCAAATTCCTTCCGAAACGTATTGAATTGAAACCATTCTCGTTGGAATCGGTTTAATCGAAATGAGTTTTTTGAAATAGCGAAAGTTTTTTGCCGCACTAATTCACCCCCCCCCCCCCTCTTAGTGCCGCTCTTGATCATAACAATTGGTTTCAGAGTAAGATTCACTCTCATTTGATTTAAAACCTAAGAGAGATGACATTTGCTAGCAACCAAGAGGGTCATTCAATTACACGTTCGCCCATGTTCAATGGGACGGATTACACATATTGGAAAACTAGAATGAGGATCTTCCTAATTTCAATGGATTTTGAGCTTTAGAACGTTGTCGAAAACAGTTTTCAAAAGTGTTCTCTTCCAATGAACAATTGGAATGAGTTGGAGAAGAAGACTTTTACTTTAAACACAAAGGCTATGAATGTCTTATTTTGTGCATTAGATAAAAACGAGTTTAATCGAGTATCGATTTGTGAAACGACTTTTGATATTTGGCACACACTTGAAGTGACTCATAAAGACTAGTAGAGTGAAGGAGTAAAAAATTAATCTCTTGGTGTATTCTTATGAATTGTTTCGAATGAAATCGAGTGAGACCATTGAAGACATATATACCCAATTTACAGATGTCGTCAATGGTCTAAAAGGACTTGATAAAGGTTTCTCAGATTTTGAGCTTGTTAATAAAGTTTTAAGATCTCTTCCAAAGAGTTGGGACCCTAAAGTCACAGTCATTCAAGAGGCCAAAGATTTAAATAACTTTCCTCTTGAAGAACTAATTGGGTCACTAATGACCTATGAAATAACATATAAAGCTCATGAAAAGCTTGAGGACACTCTTCTAAAGAACAGGAAGGATATAGCACTGAGAACACAAGAAGACCACTTGAAAGAAAACTTAAGTGATGAGGACCTTGATGAAGATTTAGCACTATTAACAAGAAAATTCAAAAAAATTATAAAAAGAAATAAATTTAAAAATGATACTAAAAATAAATTTGAATCAAAGAAAGAACAAGTGATATGCTATGAATGCAAGAAGCCGGGACACTTTAAGAGTGAATGTCCCCAAGCAAAGAAGAGACAACAAAAAAAGAAGGCTCTCAAAGTAACATGGGATGACTCAAGTGCATCTTAAGAAGAGGAGCTAACCAACACCGAGCAAGTTGCTCACTATACACTAATGACCATTAGAGATGAGGTAATAAGTTCATTAGACGTAAATTTATCTTTCAATGAACTTTCAAGTGCCTTTCATAAATTATTTAATGAATGTAGAATTTTGAGTAAAAAGTATAATTCTTTAAAAAAGGAACATGCTTCTCTTATTAGCAACTTTGATAGCGTAAAGATTGAGCATGAAAGTAGCTTAGCTTCCTGCACAAAATGTTATGAACTAGAAATACTTTAAAAGGAAAATGTGCTACTTAAGAAAACCTTAGAGAAGTTTGAGGTTGGTAGCAAATCCTTGAACATGATCCTTGCCAACAAGGGTCACGTTCATAGAAAAGATGGAATCAGATTTGTGAGTAGCTCTCACCATAATCCAACCACCTTTGTTAAAGGCCCTACTTTGCAAGTTTCACCTAGAAATGCAACTTTTGTTACAAATTTGGGCATGTATCTTATCATTGTCCATTTAAGAAATGTAGTCCACATAAATTGATTTGGGTTCCTAAAAGAACCTTAAATGACTCAATACAATATGATAAGCAATATAGATCGATTTTTGACGCACCCAAGGTCAAATAGGTACCTAAAAATCATCCTTTTTTATAGAAAAATGTACCATCAGAAGCTAGGAGCAAGAGATGGTACCTTAATAGTGGATGCTCAAGGCATATGACCGGAGATCCATCTCAATTCTCTAAGCTCACTAGCATAGACGAAGGACATATCACCTTCGGATACAACAACAAGGGTAAAATCATTGGCAAAGGAACTATTGGTAACAAATCTAACTTCTTTATTGAAGATGTATTGTTAGTTGATGGTTTAAAGCATAACCTTTTGAGTATTAGTCAATTATATGATAAAGATATATTGTTAACTTTAAATCTAATGCTTGCATTATTGAAAAATCATACAAAAACACATCTATGATTGTACGAAAATAAAATAACATGTACACTATTGACATCAATGATCTTTGCAATGAAATGTGTTTTTCGATTTTGAATGACGATGCTTGGCTTTGGCATAGGAGATTAGGTCATGCTAGCATGAAACTAATCTCTCAAATTTCATCTAAAGAACTTGTAAGAGGAATTCCTCATATCAAGTTCGTCAAGGATAATGTGTGTAATGCATGTCAACTAGGAAAACAAATAAAAGGTAGCTTCAAATCTAAGAACCAAATAAGCACCTCTAGACCTTTGTAATTGATCCATATGTACTTGTTCAGACCAATTGCTACATCAAGTCTAAAAGGTAACAAATACGCATTTGTCATAGTCGATGATTATAGTAGATATACATGGACTTATTTTTTGGCACACAAAAGTGAATGCTTTAGATATTTCTCTAAGTTTTATAAACTTTTTCAAAATGAAAAGGGTTCGATGATTTTGTCAATTCGAAGTGATTACGGTAGTGAATTTCAAAACCATGATTTCCAAGAATTTTGTGAATCCAATGGATACAACCACAACTTCTCTACTCCAAGAAATCCTCAACAAAATGGAGTAGAAGAAAGAAAGAATAGAAACCTACAAGAAATAGCAAGAACCATGTTAAATGAACATAGCTTACCCAAATATTTTTAGGACGAAGCCATAAACACAGCTAGCTATGTCATGAATAGAGTTCTAGTAAGACCCTTACTCACCAAAACTCCTTATGAGCTGTGGAACAACCAAAAATCTAATGTTTCATATTTTAAAGTTTTTGGGTGTAAGTTTTTTATATTGAATGAAAAAGATGCTTTAGAAACATTTAATGCTAAATCCGATGAAAGAATATTTCTTGGCTATTCTTTTATTTCTAAATCATTTCGTATCTTTAATAAAAAAAATTTGATTATAGAAGAATCCATTCATGTTATTTTTAATGAGATTTTTAAAATTAAGAAAAATGATTTTGATGATGATGTTAATTTTGATGCTTTGAATTTAAATGAAACCCTTTCTCTATCTAGCAACTTGGATGCATCTACTTCCGAAACATCCTTACATAAGGATTGGAAGTATGTAAATGCTCATCCTAAGGAGTTAATCATAGGAGACATATCTAAAGGGGTTCAAACTCATTGTTCTCTTAAGAATTTTTGTGTCAACGCCACTTTTCTCTCCCAAATTAAACCAAAATGCATTGACAAGGTCATGAAAGATGATTTATGGGTCATTGCAATGCAAGATGAGTTAAATCAATTTAAGAAAAATGAGGTGTGGAAGCTTGTTCCTAGGCCAAATGACCATTTAGTTATTAGTACTAAATGGGTCTTTAGAAACAAGCAAGATGAATTTGGTATCGTGGTTAGAAATAAGGCTAGATTAGTGGCCAAAGGTTTTAACCAAGAAGAAGGTATCGATTATGAAGAGACCTTCGCTCCTGTGGCTTGATTAAAAGCCATAAGGATGCTCCTTGCTTATGCTAGTAGTGATAATTTTAAGTTATTTCAAATGGATGTTAAAAGTATCTTTTTTAATGACTTTATTTTTGAAGAAGATTATGTTGAATAACCTCCCGGATTTGAGAATGATAGTCTCCCTAATCATGTGTTTAAATTAACTAAAGCTTTCTATGGTTTAAACCAAGCCTCAAGGGCTTGGTATGAGAGACTTAGTTCTTTTCTTATTGAAAATAATTTCTCTAAAGGCAAGGTTGATAATATATTCTTTATCAAAAATTTTGAAAATAAATTTCTTATTGTTCAAATTTATGTTGACGATATCATTTTCGGTTCTACAAATGAATCTCTTTGTGAATCATTTGCTAAAAGTATGAGTCTTGAATTTGAAGTGAGTTTGATGTGGGAATTAACTTTCTTTTTTAGCTTACAAATCAAACAACTAAGTAATGGTATATTTCTTAGTCAAACAAAATATGCCTTAGATTTGCTAAAAAGATTTAATATGGATAGCTCAAAGGCTATCAACACTCCTAATAGCACCGCCACTAAGTTAGAAATTGATGAAAGTGGAGAAAGCTTTGATCAAAAAGCTTATAGGGTTATGATAGGAAGTTTACTTTACCTCACCACTACTAGACCGGATATTATGTTTAGTATAGAACTTTGTGCTAGGTTTCAATCTAATCCTAAGATATCTCATCTTAAAGCAGTTAAGAGAATACTTAGATATCTTAAAGGAATCATAAATATAGGATTATGGTATCCAAAATCTGAAAACTTTGAGCTAATTGCTTATGCTGATGTGGATTTTCTTGGATGTAGATTAGATAGAAAAAACACTTTATTCAGGAACATGCCAATTTTTAGGACATGCACTTGTTTATTGGACTTCCAAGAAACAAAATTCAATTGCACTATCTACAACCGAAGCCGAGTACATTGCAGCAAGTGCATGTTGTGCACAAGTTATGTGGATGAGAAACACTTTAAAGGATTATAAGATTCATCTTAAAAATATCCCCATAAAATGTAATAACACAAGTGCAATATGTTTAACAAAGAATCTCATTCAACACTCTAGAACAAAACATATTGACATTAGGCATCACTATATATGAGATCATGTCTCTAATCATGATGTAATCGTAGAGTTTATTGATACAAAACATCAATTGGCCGATATTTTACAAAGCCTTTAAGTGAAGAACAATTTGATTTTATTAGAAGAGAATTAGAAATGTTAATATGTCTAAATGCATGAATTTGTTAAATTTCAGACTTTCTTAATTCTTTGATCACTCACCTAAATTATGTGCTAATAATTGTATGATGCGAATCTTACATGATGATAAGGTTATGTGCTTCAATAACATGTTTACTTTGATGTTGAAAATTTTGTACTTTGATGCTAAAAGTTTCTATAATGATGAGCATATTATCATGATGCAAGTAGTGATGAAAACCTATTACAAAATATTTTATAAATGCTTGAAGTATTTATACGTTTGATTCATGGAAGTCATTGACAAATGCATCTCTCGGATTTATCTCTTGTGAGTTTTTATTAAGAAATGGTTTTGATATGATGCTCCTCTCATTATGAAGATTAATTCTCAAAATTTCTTTTATCTTTCATATGATGATACTTTCACATGAATTCTTTCTTAATTAAGAAAGAATTTTTATGATTTTTTATGAGATGAACACTTGCAAGAATGAGGATTTGATTTCACATGAATATTTTGATCCTTGTGAAAATTGAAGCATGATTTAATGCAACTTTTCATTATTTTTAACTTCATTCAAAGTTGGTTCTCAATAGTTTTTCCTCCTTTTTTTTCCTTCTTCATACAAAGTTTTGATGATAAAAAAAAAGCATAAAGCGGGGGGGGGGGGGGGGTGTTGGGTGGGTGTGGTAGGGGAAGAAGTTAATGAAAACTATCTCCTTAATGTTTATAACTTTTAATGTTGAGAACTTTTGAATGATACCATGTCATGAATGCTTGAAATATGATTGGTATGAATTTTTACCACACTTGCATTGTTGAATTGTTCTCCTTTTTGTTGATGACAAAGGGGGAGAAATAATACCAAAATGTGGTAAATTGATGACCAATGTATGCAATATATATCATCATATATACTTAAAATGTTTGCTTGATAAATTTCGTTCACTATGATAAGATATCTAGAGCTTAACTTCAATTTTACAAATTGATATATTGCCATAGAATGATGAAGTGCTATCTTTGTCATCCTTCATATTTGAAATATCAATACTTGAAAATGAATGTCATGCCTTGACATCATTTTGAGAATGTTAGTTCATGATAGGAATCATGATGTACATATTGATAAGTTTAATGAATTTAACTTATCGGTTTGATTCTTGAATTCAAAGGTCTTGAATTCAAGAATGTCTTTTCTCAAGTATGACATATAGATAGGGAGAGTTAAGGTTATGTTGTTGAATCTCAGATTTTGATGATGAAGTCAATTGTAATTTGTTTGATCTATTCTATATGTTGAGAAAAGTGTGTAGGATTAACTACAATGGTAGTAAGACATAAAGCAAGTATTGTGCCAGAGTCAAGATCGAGATCACGTTGGGAGTTCGAGAGTTCGACGGAAGTCCGGATGTTCGTCGGATGTTTTGCGGGAACCAACCAAGAAGTCCAAGGGCTTGCCAAAGAAGCTCATCATAACTTGCCAAGAAGATCGTCGTAAAGTCTAGGAGCTTGCCCGGGAGTTCGCCGGAGCATTGAGTTCGAGAGTTCGACGGAAGTCCGGATGTTCGTCGGAAGTTTTGGGGGAACCAACCAAGAAGTCCAAGGGCTTGCCAAAGAAGCTCATCATAACTTGCCAAGAAGATCGTCGTAAAGTCTAGGAGCTTGCCCGGGAGTCCGCCGGAGCATTGCCGAGAGTTCATCGAATGTTCGCCGGAAGTATGCCGGATGCCCACCGAAACATGAAGTGCAGTAATAATCCCGAGTCTGATGAGCTAACTGGCCAATAACTCCATTTTGGTCCTCAACGAGGGACCAAAATGCTTAAGCTGGAGGTTACGTAGTACACTCATCAGGCCCTTATAAGCTAATCATACACATTCCCCACTTCCGATGTGGGACTAATGAGATATTACATTATCCCCAACTCAATTAGCTTGACGTCCTCGTCAAGGCCCGACATAGCCCGTGATGAGTTCTCTGACTCCATCCACGGGTAGCCCTTTCCTACTCGAGCCCTCTCACCCTGCCCAAATGCTAGGTCGGCTCTGATATCAAATGTCACGACCCGAGTCTGATGAGCTAACTGGCCAATAACTCCATTTTGGTCCTCAACGGCGGACCAAAATGCTTAAGCGGGAGGTTACGTACCTTATAAGCTAATCATACACATTCCCCACTTCCGATGTGGGACTAATGAGATATTACATTATCCCCAACTCAATTAGCTTGACATCCTCGTCAAGGCCCGAGGCCCGACATAGCCCAGATCGGATCGAACCCTAGCATAGTGCATGTGAGGTTTAACTCAGTGGTGGCTCCACGCCCTCTCACCCTGCCCAAATGCTAATCATACATATTCCCCACTTCCGATGTGGGACTAATGGGATATTACATTATCCCCAACTCAATTAGCTTGACGTCCTCGTCAAGGCCCGACATAGCCCAGATCGAACCCTAGCATAGTGCATGTAAGGTTTAACTCAGTGGTGGCTCCACGCTGTGATGAGTTCTCGACTCCATCCATGGGTAGCCCTTTCCTACTCGAGCCGTCTCACCTTGCCCAAATGCTAGGTCGGCTCTGATACCACGACCCGGATCTGATGAGCTAACTGGCCAATAACTCCATTTTGGTCCTCAACGGCGGACCAAAATGCTTAAGCGGGAGGTAACGTAGTACACTCATCAGACCCTTATAAGCTAATCATACACATTCCCCACTTCCGATGTGGGACTAATGGGATATTACATTCTAGGCCCAACCAGGACCTTGAATTCTTAGCTGGTGGTGGCACCGCTTGGGAGACTCGATCTCCTAGGAATTCTGGGTGGTGGTACCACCCTTGTCAGGCGGTAGCACTAGCGGCAATTATTGCTGCCAACAGTGGTACCACCCAGACTAAGTGGTAGTATCGCCCAGTGTCAGATGTCAGGCAGTAGCACTGCCTAGTAATGGCGGTGGTACCGCCAGTACCCCTGAAATCTGGGATGAGACACTTCTTAGCTCTTTTTTTTAAAGTCATTCGGTTCTATAAATACCCCACCCTTTTCTGCATGAAAGGGCAATGAAAACTTGATATATTCATGAGTCTTTGAAATGTTAAAGAGTTGTAAAAGTGCTAAAGTTCTCATCGTCCCTTTCTAAGTGTTAAGATCATTCAAGAAAGGAGTGAAACTTGTAAGGGTTGTCTCCTAAACTCGGCAAAAGGAAAAAAGCTGTAAAAGGTGGTTGGCCTTCGCCTATTGAAGGAAGGCCTCTATTGGACGTCGGTGACCTCGTCGAAGGAGGAAGCCGAAAGTGGATGTAGGTCACGTTGACCGAACCACTCTAAAACTCAGTTTGCATTTACTTTGAGAAACTTTTTTTTATAGCAAACTACCTCTCCTCCTTACTATACTTTAACTACGTCTACATATGTTTTCACGTAAATATCTTTTGAGATCGGCTTTAATCATACGAAGACTTTACGAAACCGACGCTTTTCATTTGTGCAATTTATTTTGCTACAAATCACCTAGTCTTCTCTTGCACTTTCACGAAAGGTTTCAAGTCCAAATTCCTTCCGAAACGGATTGAATTGAAACCATTCTTGTTGGAATCAGTTTTAATCGAAATAAGTTATTTGAAATAGTGAAAATTTTCCGTTGCACTAATTCACCCCCCCCCCCCCTCTCTTAGTGCCACTCTTAATCCTAACAATCCATGCACTTCTGCACCACACATTATAGAAAACACATGGATTCCCACACCGCACATAATTCATATATTCTTATGCTTATATATATATATATATATATATATATATATATATATATATATATATATACATTTAGCTTACATTTAGCTCATGACTATTATATCATTCGAAACATGCTATTAAAAATACATTATGAATTTTATAATTTATATGACCACTATTTTATAGTGAATTAAACTTATACTTATCTTATTGAACTAAAAAATAAAGATGCCAATGAAAGACTATGTTCCTTAACGATCGAGTATGCTAGGGAGCGATATACCTATCAAATTATAAACATAAGGTCATGAGATGTGTTAATTAAAAACACTACCTATTGAAATATTGATTTACAATAATTTATTATAATAATTCATAGAAAAAGTTTGATAAAATCTCTTATAAAATAAATTATACTTAAAAATTCATCTAGATTTCACCATCAATTTTTTAATAATTTACTTCAAAATCAAATGAATTAGTTAGTATCAATCAAACTATCTTATCATTCTATGAAGAAATTTTACTTCACCATTCCAACTGATTAAACAATATTATTATAAAATTTTATAGAAAATCAAGAGACATATAAAAACTAAATATACACCAAATTTGGAAGCTAAACTATCCTACTAATTCAATGATTAACATGTTCTGCTAAAATTGGGTTAGGTTTATTTGAATTTATAAACCTTATATCTTGGTGCACATAGGTGATATTCACTTAATTCTAAATCTTATAAAATCTTTTAAAATATATCAAAATAACAAAACCTAATCATATTCCTAAGGGGGTCAATATAGCTCGAATAAAACTTCTTAGAAAATAAGAGATTTTGAGTATCTCAAATTGTGATAGTAATAACTCTATGCACCAACCTCAAATTAAAGTCATATTGGAGGCTTTAGAATCATAAGAGATTCTAACAAAACATATCTAAAAAATTAAATATTGATTCAAAATTTAGGTTACTAAAAAACAACTAAAAATAATAGTCTATAATCTGTAAAACTAAAACCTTGAGTATAGGAAATAAAGAATTGAGTTTTTCTTACTTAATCTTCTTTAGAGTTAGGGTTTTCTAATCTTCATAAGAAAAACTGAGAGAATGATTAAAGAAATAGAGAAAGGGTCATGGGTTTTTAGATCGGTAAACAGAGGTTAAAATAAGATAGAATTGTTTAAGAGGTTACCTTAAGGTCTAGGTTCAATACCATCAGACCTTATTTTATGTTTTTTCTTCTTTTACTAATATAATTCTTATATTGTAGCAACTTTAATTGAGTATAATTTGATTTGACAAAGATGATATTTTTTATCTTAACTCATCCTTCAATCTCACTTATGCATTTCAACATTTAATATAACTCTCCTTTTGATTTACATCTCTATTTAATTTTTCATTATTTTATCTATGCCTAAGTAGCTTATTATCCTCCACATACATAATATATAAAACTCAAACTTTCTTACATTAATCATAGTCAAATTCATTCAAGCCTTGAGATTCACTTAGGCCCGATTAAAATTTAACCACTATTTCTAGTCATTATATGTATGCTTATTACTAAAACTTAAACTCATATTTAAGTCTACTATCATATTTTGGCTTATTGTGCTATGCTTAAAGTAAACATTAATACTTATACATGCTCAACCAATATTTCATAAAATACTAAAAATAATATTTCTAAAAAAATATACTTTAATCTTAAAAGTTGAAACATAAATATGTTGTTTATCATATTTATGAAATATAAACATAAGTGAAGTTAACATATATATATATATATATATATATATATATATATATATATATATATATATATATATAATTTGTGCTTATATTAATATGCTAATTTTAGTTCAATGTGCGTAAGACTTGGGCATTGTAGTCGTCCCCTCCTAATAAAAAATGTCATTAAATTTTTTTACCTAAATAACTCCAAATATTTCTCTCATATCTCCTCCTCCCTTTCCTAAGTTGCTTCCTCCGTTGCATGATTCTTCCATAACACTTTAGCTAAAGTAATCTTCTTATTATAAAGTTTTTTCTCCTTTCTATTAAGAATTCGTACAGCTCATTCTATGTCAAATTTTCATCAAATTCTATTAGTTGCTCTTCCAAGACATAAGAAGGATCTAAAATATACTTCCTTAATATTGATACATGGAATACATTATGAATCTTTGCTAATGTAGGAGGTAGGGTTAGTCTGTAGGCTAAATCATCGAGTTTATAAAAAATTTCATATTGTTCTATATATTGAGGACTTAGCTTGCCCTTTTTTCCCAAACCTCATAACTCTTTTCATTAGTGTTACCTTTAGGAATACTTTATCGTCTATTTCAAATTTCAAAGGTTTCCTATTATCGATATAATATTTATACCTATTTTGTATTGCCTTCATCCTTTGACAAATCTTTTCTAGTGCTTTTGTTGTTCTCTCACCAAATTTGGCCCTAAATATTTTCTTTCACCCATCTCATCCCAATGAACATATGATCTATATTTTCTACTATATAGTGCTTCAAATGATGCCATCCCAATGGTTGCCTAGTAACTATTAATATAGGCAAACTTTATCAAAGGTAAATATTTGCTTCATGATCCTTTAAAGTCTATAAGACACAAGCTCTTAGTATATCCTCTAATATCTAAGTAATTATTTCAATTAGCTATCTATTGAGGAAGAAAACTTGTGCTAAAAACTAACCTTGTTCCCAATGCCATATGAAGACTTATCAAAATCCTAATGTGAATCTGGAGTCTTTATCTAACACAATGAACATAGGCACACCATGGAGTCTAATTATCTCGTAGATATATAATTGAACACGAATAGGTAGGAAGTGGGTCGTTTTTGTTAATTTATCTACAATGGCCCAAATTGCATCATGTCCCTTGCTGGTCCTATGTAAACCAATAACTAAATCTATGCTAACCTGTTCTCATTTCCATCAGGGTATTTGTAATAGATTTAACATACCTATTGGCCTCTAATATTCTATTTTGAGATATTTCTCAACAAATTGGATGACATCTCGTTTCATTATTAGCTACTAGTAGTGCTCTTTTAGATTCTTGTACATCTTGGCGGTGCATTGAGTATAAGGATGAGTGTGCCTCTATTAAAATTTCTTATTTTATGTTAGGCTCCTAAGGTACACACAATCTACCTTGAAATTTGAATACCCTTCATCAATGTGAAATTGTTTTTCTTTTTCTTGCTTTAATATCGAACTTTAATCGATTCAAATAAGGATTGTGAACTTGAACTTTTTAATTTTCCCCAAATGGGTTGGCTATAGTGATAGCATTGCTAATCTCCGAATCAAACTTTTAAGAATTATTTTATATTTAAATTTTTATTTTTTAGTGAAGAGATTTTTGAACTGTTAATAAAGTAGCTAAATTGGCTGACTTTCTACTCAATACATCAGCAACTATATTTTCTTTCCTAAGATGATAATTGATTACATAATTATAATCTTTTGCTAATTTCATCCATCTCCTCTATCTTATATTCAATTCCTTTTAAGCAAAGAAATATTTTTCCCCATAAATATAATGTCAGCAAATTTTTAGGGCAAACACGAGTGTTGCCAACTCTAAATTATGGGTCACATAGTTTTCTTATGATGTTTTAGTTGTCTTGATATATAAGCTATAACTCTACCATTCTATATCAAAACATATCCTAGATCATTTTTGGATGTATCACTATATACCATGAATCCTCCTAACCTGCTTGGTACTATAAGAATTGAAGTTGAAGTCAATCTCCTTTTTAATTCTTGAAAAACTATTTTTATAAGCATCAATTCATTCAAATTTAATATTCCTAATTATTAATTGGGTGAGAGATGATGCTATTTTAGAGAATCCTTTGACAAAATGTCTATAATAATCTGTCATTACCTTAGTTACAATAGTTGGACTGGGCCAATTACTAAGTGCTTCCTAATTAATTGGATCTACTAAGATCCTTTCCTTGAATATATTGTCTAAGAAATGTTATTTTCTCTAGTCAAAATTTATATTTCTTAGACTTTGCGTTTAATTACTTTTTCTTCAAGATACTCAAGATTGTTTTTAAATGTTCTACATATTCCTTCTCAGAGTGTGAGATATTAAAATATCATTAATAAAAATTATAACAAATCTATCTAGATACTTTTTGAATACCTTATTTATTAACTCTATAAAGGTGGTTGGTGCATTTGTTAAACTAAATGATATCATTAAAAAATCAAAGTGCCTATATCTGGCCCTGATATCAGTTTTAAGAATGCCCTTGACTTTTAGTTGAAGATTCCTTGGTTTCAAGTTGGTTTTGAAAACATTAATGCACTTTACAATTGATTAAATAACTCATCAATTCTAGGAAGTGGTCTTTATTCTTAATAGTTACCTTATTTAACTCCTTGTAATCTATGTACAATCATATTTTCCTATCCTTTTTCTTTATAAATAGGACTGATACTCTCTATAGTGAAAAGCTAGGGAGAATGAACCATTTATCAAGGAGCTCCTACAATTGTATCTTTAACTCCTTTATTTATACTGAAGTCATTCTATAAGGTGCTTTGGAAATAGGTTCAGTGCTTGATATCAAGTCTATGACAAATTCAATATCTTCATCTGATGGTAGTCTAGGGAGGTCCTTTGGAAACACTTGAGAGAATTTGCTCATGACTAGTACATTCTTTGGATTGACGTTCGGTTCTACCCTAGTGTCAATTATATTAGTTAAATATCTTGTGCATCCACTCTTTAAGAGAATCCTGGTTTTCATTCTTTGGGGCTCGCTACCGCTGCTGCTAACGGCTTATGCGCGGGCCCCACGGCAACAAGCGCCGCCCGTGCGCATTGGCACAATGCACATGCGTAGGGGGCTGTCGTGCCTATGGCCCTGCCTATGGGCGCCATTGTAGGCCCCCGTGCTTACGCGCACAGTGCCCACGCGCAAGTGGCTACCATTGTAGTAGCCCGCAAATCATTGGCCGAGAGCCTGCATGCAAATGGCAACAGTACCATCTGCGAGGGCAACAATAGTTGCTGCCCTTTCTCGCTTTTGCGTCAACGATTTTGACATCAAAAGCTTCTCTAAAAACAACACACGTAGTTCAAAACCAATTTTCACATGAACAACCTAACTCTGATACTATTATTGGGAAATCTTGGGGGCGACATCAAATGCACTGCGGAAGAACAAAAAATAAAATCCCCAATTCCCAAAGATATGTTCGTTGTCCTACGAAGGTTAGTGTGCAAAAATTGTTAGAACCCTTGCAGATTCAAAACTTGGGGTTGATCTCTATAGGGGATCGATCTCCTTGAAACTCTATAAGGGCTCGTGGACTTCATGACGATCTTCTTGGCGAGTTCTGACGAGCTTCTCTGGCAAACTCTGAGACTTCTCGGTTGGTTCCGATAGAACTTCCGATAAATGTCCGGACTTTCGACGAACTCTCGAACTCCAAACGAAATCATGTCCTTGCCTCCGAGACTTCATTTTGCTTCATGCTTTGCTATCGTAGTTAATCCTGCACATGTAAAATATACTTTGATCTAGACAATTGATACTAAGCATTAATCATGTTGTCCAACATGTCATTGGTCGCTCGACGCTTTGTCCGATTCTTCGGTGCATTGTCCTTTCTTGTGGCATATTGTGCAATCGGCCAGTTGACTTCGCAACTCCAATATCCTTGACACAATATCCGCTCTTCTTGGCCTGATGCCTGAATCTATGGCCCGAAGCCTTCTATCGATACGTTGACCGATCCTCCGGCCGGACGTCCAATCTTCTGACAAGTTTTCCTCCAACACAACTTGATTCTTTCTATTTTATTTATCTCATCCTGATTGAAGCATCCTGCATCACTCAAAACATAGATTAAATCATAAATACTGTCAATTGGTTTCATTACCAAAATAGTTTCACCTCTTGGGGCACTGTTTGGGCCTCTCATTGGGCCCAACACAGTTTTTACATAGGCCTAGCTGACCCGTAATTGGGTTAGCCTAAATCGAAACCTAATTACATGCTAACTATGATTCCTAAGACATTTGCTAGGCTAAACAAGTCCCTATGTCTTGGTTTCTTCCGGGGAGCTTCCGACGATCTTCCGATGAACTTCCGACGAACTCTCGGGAATGTTCCGGCAGACTCCCGGCAAGCTCCTGGACTTCACAACGATCTTTTTGGTGAGTTCCGATGAGCTTCTCTGGCAAGCTCCAAGACTTCTTGGCTGGTTCTGACAGAATTTCTGATGAATATCCAGACTTCCGACAAACTCTCAAACTCCCAATGAAATCGCGTCCTTGACTCCGGGACTTCATTTTGCTTCATGCCTTGCTATCGTAGTTAATCCTGCACATGTAAAACACACTTCGATCTAGACAAATAATACTAAGAATTAATCATGTTGTCCGGCATGTCATTGGTCCCTCAACGCTTCGTCCGATTCTTCGGCGCATCGTCCTCTCTTATGGCCTATTGCCCAATCGACCAGTTGACTCTGCAACTCCGATATCCTTGGTGTAATATCCGCTCTTCTTGGCCCGATGCCTGAATCCATGGCCCGAAGCCTTCTGTCGATACGTCGACTGATCCTCCGTCCCGATGTTCAATCTTCTGACATGTTTTCCTCTAGCACAACATGATTCTTCCTGCTTTAATTGTCTCATCTTGATCAAAGTATCATGTATCACTCAAAACGTAGATTAAATCATAAATACTATCAATTGGTTTCATCATGAAAATAGTGTTACCTCTTGGGGCATTGTTTGAGCCTCTCATTGGACCCAACACAGTCCTTACATGAGCCTAGCTAGCCCGTAATTGGGTTGGCCCAAAACCAAACCCAATTACGTGCTAACTATGATTCCTAAGACAATTACTAAGATAAACAAGTCCCTATGTTTCGGTTTCTTCCGGCGAGCTTCCGGCGATCTTCCGACGAACTTTCGATAAACTCTCGGCAATGTTCCGGCAGACACCCAACAAGCTCCTAGACTTCACGACGATCTTCTTGGTGAGTTTCGACGAGTTTCTCTGGCAAGCTCTGAAGGTTCTCGGCTGGTTCCGATAGAACTTCCGATGAACGTCTGGACTTCCAACGAACTCTTAAACTCCCAACGAAATTGCGTCCTTGACTCTAGGACTTCATTTTGCTTCATGCCTCACTATCATAGTTAATCCTGCACATGTAAAATATACTTCGATATAGACAAATAATACTAAGCATTAATCATGTTGTCCAACATGTCATTGGTCTCTCGACACTTCATCTGATTTTTCGGCGCATCGCCCTCTCTTGCGGCCTATTGCCCAATCGGCTAGTTAACTCTGCAACTTTGATATCCTTGACGCAATATCCACTCTTCTTGGCCCGATGCCCAAATCCATGGCCTGAAGCCTTTTGTCGATATGTCGATCGATCCTCCAGCACGACGTCCAATCTTCTGACATGTGTTCCTTCGGCACAACATGATTCTTTCTGCTTTAATTGTCTCATCCTGATCAAAGCATCTTGCGTCACTCAAAATGCAGATTAAATCATAATATTATCAATTGGTTTCATCATGAAAATATGAGATTCAACAATCTCCCTCTTTTTGATGATGATAACCAATTGATGACGGAGTTAACTAAACTCTCGGAGTTTAAACAATCTCCCCCTATCAATATGCCATATTGATAGAAACTCTTGGATTCAAAAATCCAAGCAACATGTAATGATCAAATCATGTATAACATCAACATACTTCTCTCCCTTTGTCATCAACAAAAAGGAGAAATTCAATTCTCATGTGTTTGAGGTATTAGTTCAAATTATTGCATAAAAAACATAATATCCATTTTTATCATCATGCAAGCTAGCAAAAATTTAGCAAGTGCTATATCATATTAGAACATGCAAGTTATCAAGTTTTAGATATGCAAGATTGTAAGATAGCATGTTCTTCATTATACAAGCTAGCAAAATTTATCATCATTTTAGAAAGTGTAAGCTAGCAATTTTCTATCACTTTACAACATGCATAATCACCAAATCATCATTAATTTTAAAGATGTGCATTATTTCAAATTTTGCAAGTTTGTATTTTTTCTTTTTAAGATAGGCAAGCTAGTGATTTTCAAGATAGCAAGCTCTTTCTTCTCTTTTGAGAAGTGTCATTTTTATTTTTTTTGCAAAGTGCAAGCTAGCAAATTTTACACATATGAAAGTTGACAAAGTTTTACATATTTTGAGATAAGCAAGCTTTTTTGCTTCTCTTCATGATGTCCAAACTAGAAACTATTGCTTTTCTTTGTGATGCACAAGTTAGCAAATTCTGCTTCATTCTTGAATTGTGCAAACTAGCATCTTTCCCTTTGAGATGTGCACATTAGCAACTCTTTCTCCCCCTTTATCATTGTGAAAAAGAGGGGAAGCATACAATTTTATAGTTCTTTTCCCTTTACATCAATTTTCACATCATTAGAACAATAAATTTGCATTATAAATGTAATCTCATGTTTATCATTCAAGCTAACATATATTTTTTGTTCTCTTTTGCAATGTGCAAGCTAACAATCTTTTTTTTCTTTTAAAATAATGATTCAATCATATCATGCAATATACAAATCATAAAAATTTCAAATCATGATGGTATCAAGAAGTCAAATTACATCCTACCATGCATGATCATAACATCACATTTGTACGCATCAAAATAATATCAAGAGTATTTCATGCATAATTTTATATCATCAAATTCATTTCATCTCATCAAGAAAAATTAATTGGGTGATGAATACAAGGAGTTATACAAAGACAAAAAAAAATTATGTCATGAAAAATTAGCTCATGTGAATACCAAAAGACATGATTTATTTTGACACATCTCCTCTTAAATAAAATACCAAGAAAAATTGTAGGGGTAAAAAGAAGATATCTTGATTAAGAAAAAAATCTAAAGTAATACAAAGAATTCAAGATTATGATTTGAATAAAACTCATTCAAATTCAAATCGTCAAATCAAAATCATTTTTAAGAGATTCACAAAAAGAAAAACATAGATAGATTCATTAATCTCTCCATTCATTATGAATCATAAAAATTATAATGCCAAAAAAAATGATTCATATGGATAAATCTCAATAAGAAGATACAAGAACCCATAACAAGAGATCTTGTTTCATAAATGATTTCAAGTTATAAATTACGAGAAATCAAGATCATGATTTTGATAAAAAAACCCATTAAATTCAAATCATTTCCATAATCCATGAGATTCATAAAAGCATACTATACATGTTTTCATTAATCTCCTTTTTGGAAAAATCGATAAAGTCAGAAAAATAAAATTTTCAAGGAGAAACCTTTCCACTTTTAGTTGTTTCAATTCATGTGATTTATTTCATTCAAGCATGTCCTTTTTTTTTATTTATGCCAAATAAAAACATGCATCAACATTTAGGATCAAAACATAAATTTTGTCATAAAAACCATTCATCTTGCCTATAACTGAAAAAGCCACTTTTATTATCATGAAAATCAATAATCCATAAATCACAAAAATCATCATGCATCATTTTGAAAGTTAAATTTATTAGGCATGATATCATCAAATATAATTTCATAAGGCATTTTTAATCAAAATTATTTTGTTTGTTTATCATAAAATATGTATTTTTCTTTTTAAGTGAATATAACTTTTCAAGCTTAGTTTTCGATACAAAATCCGTGTATCATCATTAAGCATGATATCAAACATCTTAATATTTTTATTAAGACATTAAGCATAGTTTCAATCAAAATCGAAAATCATCAAGATACACATTATTTCTTCTTGTAAAACATTAATAGGATCATCATTAGCTTTAAATCTAATATTTTATTCCATTAACATAAAATATATAATTTTCATTATCATTTTTAAAATTATTAGCATGATCATAATTTTTACATTTTCTTTTTTAAACATGTAATTTTTAAGAAAAATAATTATTCTAAACTAAATTAAAAAAGTAAATGCATCATGAAAAGCATTATATAATTTTGAAATAAATTAAGGGCATTTTGATTACCTCATCGTCGAATGATGTTAAGGCATAGTTTGCCACATTGTCTTTGTTGATTTTCTCCTTATCTTCGGAGGAGCAAGATTCATCCGAATTTGTGTTCTTCTTCTTGTGTTTAAAGCAAGTAGTTGCGTTCTTTTTGTTCTTTAATTTTTGTTTCATTAACTTTTTAAATTTCTTTGTGAGTTCAAGTTTACCATCACTTGAGCTTATGCTCGAGTGGTCTTCAATTGTTCTAAGTACCAAATCCTTCCTGTTCTTTGGAAGGTGGTTTTGTTCATTATATTCATCATGTGCATTGTGCACCATTTCATTTATCATCAATGAACTGATAAGTTCTTCAAGTGGAAAAATGTTTAAATCTTTTGTTTCTTGTATTGCCGTTACTTTCGATTCCCAAGTTTTATAAAATGATCTTAAGATCTTGTTAACGAGTTCAAAATCTGAAAAACTTTTACCAAGTGCTTTTAAACCATTGACAATATCCGTAAAACGGGTGTACATGTCAATAATGGTTTCGCTTGACTTCATTCGAAAAAGTTTAAAATCATGCATTAAAAAGTTGATTTTTGAATATTTAACTTTGCTAGTACCTTCATGTGTGAGTTCAAGAGTATGCTAAATTTCAAAAGCGGTTTCACACATAGAAATTCGATTAAACTCATTTTTATCTAAGGCGCAAAATAAGGCATTCATAGCCTTTGCATTTAAAGAAAAGGCCTTATTCTCCAAATCATTCCAATGGTTCATTGGAAGAGAAAACTTTTGAAAACCAAATTTGATTATATGTCATAAATCGAGATTCAATAAAAGCAAGAAAACTCTCATTCGAGTTTTCCAATAAGTATAGTCTGTCCTATTGAAAAAGGGAGGACGAATGAGAGAGTGACCCTCTTGAAAGCTCAAAAGAGCCATTTCTCATTAGGTGTTAAACAAAATGAGAAAATAAGGCTCTGATACCAATTGTTAGGAACGGGGTCTGCACTAAGAGGGGGGGGGGGGGGGGGGGGGGGGTAAATTAGTGCAGCGGTTAAATCATATCTTCAAAAAACCTTCGTATGATAAAAATCGATTTTGACGAAAACCATTTAGGAGAGAGGTTAACTTGAAAGCATTTTCATAAAGATAGCTTGAAGGTAGTAAACAATTAAAGAGGTTTGTAGTAAAGATAAATTGAGAGTGGTTCAATCGTCGTGACCTATATCCACTTTGCCGATTCCTCTTCCATCGAGGCCACTGGCATCCACTATCGATCTTCCTTTAATAGGCGAATATCAACCTCGTTGTTACACCCCTCTTCTCCTTTTCACGGGTTTAGGAGACAACCCTTACAAGCACTCACTCATCTCTTACAGAATTCTAAACTTAGAGTGGAGGAGGGAATTTTTAAAAGATTGCAGTAGCGTTTCTTCACTTTTAAACTCTTTGTGCTTGTATCTTTTAACCAGGGATGAGAGGGGTATTTATAGGCTTTAAGTTGATTCAAACTTGGAGCATAAAAACATATCATCCAGGATTTCCTGAGCATGGGCAGTACCACCGCCTACGCTGGGCGGTACCACCACTAGTGTACACTAATACTACACTAGGCGGTACCACCGCTTAGGATACTGTGTTGGGTGGTACCACTGCCCAAACTGGTAGTACCACTGCTTGGCACCTTGCTAGGGGTGATACAACTGCCCAGACTATTGGTACCACTGCCTGACACATTCTCGGAGACTGTGCCACGATGGTGTCACCTCTTGGGGCATTGTTTGGACCTCTCATTGGGCCTAACACAGTCCTTACATGGGCCTAGCTGGCTCGTAATTGGATTGGCCCAAATCCAAACCCAATTACGTGCTAACTACGATTCCTAAGATATTTGCTAAGCTAAACAAGTCCCTATGTCTTGGTTTCTTCCGGTAAGCTTTAAGCGATCTTCCGGCGAACTTTTGACGAACTCTCGGCAATGTTCCAGTGGACTCCCAGCAAGCTCCTAGACTTCACGATGATCTTCTTGGTAAGTTCTAGCGAGCTTCTCTAGTAAGCTCTGAGACTTCTTGGCTGGTTCCGACAAAACTTCCGACAAATGTCCGGACTTCCGACGAACTCTCGAACTCCCAACGAAATTGTGTCCTCAACTCCGGGACTTCATTTTGCTTCATGCCTTACTATTGTAGTTAATCTTGCACATGTAAAACACACTTTGATCTAGACAAATAATACTAAGTATTAATCATGTTGTCTGGCACGTCATTGGTCCCTCGACACTTCATCTGATTCTTTGGCGCATCGTCCTCTGTTGCAGCCTATTGCCCAATCGGCCAGTTGACTCCGCAACTCCGATATCCTTGGCACAATATCTGCTCTTCTTGGCCCGATACCGAAATCCATGGCTCGAAGCCTTCTGTCGATACGTCGACCGATCCTCCGGCCCGATGTCTAATCTTCTGACATGTTTTCCTCCGGCACAACATGATTCTTCCTACTTTAATTGTCTCATCCTGATCGAAATATCCTGCATCACTCAAAACTCAGATTAAATCATAAATACTATCAATTGGTTTCATCATCAAAATACGAGATTTAACATATCATAGTTTTTCTTCCTTGTGGTAATGGTGTAAATTCCTATGTTTTGTTTTTATATAGAATTTCAATTTCTTGTATTGCTTGTTAGGATCTTATTGGCAATAATTGGGGGGAGGGGGGGGGGGGGGGAGGGAGGTGCATCGGTGCTACAACATTTTTAATAATTTTTTTAAATTCGATTAAGAAAACAACACATATCAAAAACATGATTAATTAAGTATTAGGTATGAGTTAGAGTTAATAATAAGTGAATAATCTTAAATAAAATTCATAAGCAAGAAAATGATACAAACTGATTTATAGTAGTTTGGTCTTTCCGACATATATCTACTCATGATTATTTTTCCCTTTAGACCATTGGCTTTCACTATCGATCTTACTTTAATGGGTGAAGGTCAACAACTCTTATAACCTTTCTCCTTTCTTGGACTTAGGAGAAAACCTTTATACTCACTCTTTTACAAGAGACTTCTCACCTCTTACCACTTAATATTACAACTAAATTTAAGAGAGAGGAATGTTGAATCTCGGATTTTGATGATGAAATCAATTGGTAAATTATTAATCGAATCTATATGTTGAGATAAGTGTTGTAGGATTAACTACAATAACAATAAAGGCATAAAGCAAGATGTTGGGCTAAAGTCAAATATCGGACGTTACGTCGAAGATTCAGACTATGTGCCAGAAGTTTCCTGGAAGCTCGCTAAGAGTTCGTTGGGAGTTCGAGAGTTCGTTGGGAGTTTGCTAAGAGTTCATCTGGAATTTGCTGGAAGTTCTCCAGAAGCTTGCCAGAAGCTCACCGAGAAGTTCATCGGAAGTTCACTAGAAGCTCACCGAGAAGTTCGACGGAAGTTCATCGAGAATTTCGCTAGAAGAACAATTGACATACCGGACCAAAATTACTTAGTTAAATATCTTAATTATCATAGTTAGACTATAAGTTGAGTTAGGATTGGGAGCTAATCCCACTAACTTTGTTAGGGACCAACTAAGCCCTTAACAGGGCTGAATTGGGCTAGGTGAATAGCCCATTCAGCACTTGAAGTCACGGTTGGCGGTGGCAATGCTTGGGACTCGGTCTCCCAAGTGATCTAGGCGAAGGTACTATCAACAGTTAATGCTTTCAGGCAATGGTACCACCCTGTTAGGCGGTGGTACCGCTAGAACACAATCTCCAAAGCTCTATCAGGCAGTCGTACCGACTAGACTGAGCGGTGGTACCGCTTAGTGTTAGTCTGCAAGTGGTAGTACCATCCAATAATGGCGGTGGTACTGCCAGTACCCCAAAAATCTAGGATGAGACACTTTTTTGCTCTAATTTTAAAGCCATTGGGGCTTATAAATACCCCACCCTTTTCTACATGAAAGGGGCATGAAAAGTGTGAACAAAATCTTGAAGCCTTAAGGTGTTTAAGTGTTGTAAAAGTGCTAAGAGTCCTCCTCTTCCCTTTCTAAGTCTTGTGATCATTCGAGAGAGGTTTGAAGCTTGTAAGGGTTGTCTCCAAAAACCTGTGAAAAGGAGAAAGTGTTATAAAGAGGGTGGTTGGTCTTTGCCCATTGAAGGAAGACTGTTAGTGGACGCCAATGACCTCGACGGAGGAGGAATCAGAAGTGGATGTAGGTCACAACGATCGAACCACTATAAATTTCAGTGTGCTCATTTACATTCTGATTTTTATTACTTCTATTACTTTCTAAGTTAATTGTTAGTTCATTTACTCTAAAGTCAAGCATTTTCTGAGATTGGTTTTCAGTGAACGAATATCTTACAAAACCGATGATTTTTCCATTGTACTAATTCACCCGCCCCCCCTCTTATTGTCACTCTTGATCATAACAATTGGTATCAGAGCAAGGTCACTCTCATTTTGGATTGAAACCCAACAGAGATGATATTTGTCGGCAACCAAGAGGGTCATTCAATTATATGTCCACCCATTTTCAATGGGACGAATTACACCTATTGGAAGACGAGAATAAAGATTTTTCTAATTTCTATGGATTTTGAGTTATGGAACATTATGAAAAATGGCTTTCAAAAGTCTTATCTTCCAATGAATGATTTGAATAAGTTAGAGAAGAAGACTTTTACTTTAAATGCTAAGGCTTTGAATGTCGTGTTTTATGCGTTAGATAAAAACGAGTTCAATCGAGTGTCTATTTATGAAATGACTTTTGATATTTGGCACACACTCGAAATCACCCACAAAGGTACTAGTAGAGTAAAGGAGTCCAAGATAAATCTTTTTAGTTCATACCAATGAATTGTTTCAGATGAAGCAAAGCAAAACTATTATTGACATGTACACCTATTTTATGAATGTCGTCAATAGTTTAAAAGCTATTGGCAAATATTTTTCAAACTTTGAACTTGTTAATAAAATCTTGAGATCCTTTCCAAAGAGTTGGGACCTTAAAGTAACGATCATTCAAGAGGCCAAGGATTTGAATAACTTTCCTCTCGAAGAACTTATCGGGTCACTAATGACCTATGAGATGACTTGCAATGCTCATGAAGAGCTTGAGAACAACCTTACAAAGAACAGGAAGGATATAACACTAAGAACTCATGAAGACCACTTGAAAGAAAGTTCAAGTGATGAGAGGCTATGATGATGACTTGGCGCTCTTGACAAGAAGGTTCAAAAAATTCATAAAAAAAAATAAATTTAAAAATAAAACTAAAAATAAAATTAAACCAAAAAAAGAACAAGTTATATGCTACAAATGCAAGAAGTCAGGGTACTTCAAAAGTGAATGTCCCCAAGTGAAGAGGAAGCAACCAAAGAAGAAGAAAGTGCTTAAAGCAACTTAGGATGACTCAAGTACATCCAAAGAAGAGGAGCCAACCAATAAAGAGAAAGTTGCTAACTACGCATTGATGGCATATGGCAACAAGGTAAGTAACTCGATCAAAGCTCATTTATCTTTTGATGAATTATTAAGTGATTTTCGTGATTTATTTGATGAATGTAAATTAGTTAGTAAAAAGTATAAACTATTGAAAAAAGAGCATGCTTCTCTTGTTAGTGATTTTGATAGATTAAAAATTGAGCATGATAGTTTAACTCTTTGCACACAATGTGATGAATTAGAAACACTTAAAAAGGAGAATTTGCAACTATATAAAACCTTAGAAAAATTTGAAATAGGTAGCAAATCCTTAAACATGATCCTTCAAGTAAGAATCGTGTTCATAGAAGAGATGGAATCGGCTTTGTGAGTAACACTCACAAAAATCCAATTATCTTTGTTAAAGGCCCAACTTTGCATATTTCACCCCGAAACAAATGTAACTTTTGTTACAAATTTGGACATGTTGTTTATAAATGTCCGTTTAAGAGATATAATCCACTCAAATTGATTTAGGTCCCTAAAGGTGTTGAATCTTGGATTTTGATTATAAAACCAATTGATAGTATTTATGATTTGATATGTGTTTTGAGTAATGCAGGTAGCTTCAATCAAGAAGAGACAATTGAAGCAGGAAGAATCATGTTGGGCCGATGAAAAACATGTCATAAGATTGGACATCGAGCCGAAGGATTGGTTGACATATCGACAGAAAGCTTCAGTCCATAGGTTCGGGTATTAGGCTAAGAAGAGCGAAAATTGTGCTAAGGAAATCAGAGTTACGGAGGTCAACTGGCTGATTGGGCAAGAGGCCGCAAGAGAGGACAATGCGCCGAAGAATTGGACAAAGCGTCGAGGAACCAATGACATGTCGAACAATATGATTCAAGCTTTGTAATATTTGTCTAGATCGAAGTAGGTTTTTATATGTGCAGGATTAACTAGGATAGTAAGGCATAAAGCAAAATGAAGTCCTAGAGTCAAGGACGTGATTTCATCAGGGGTTCGAGAGGTCATCGAAAGTCCGGACGTTCGTCAGTAGTTCTGTTAGAATTAACTAAGAAGTCTAGGAGCTTACCGAATAAGCTCATTGGAACTCACCAAGAAGATCATTGTGAAGTCCAGGAGTTTGCTGGGAGTTTACTGGAACATTGCCGAGAGATCACCAGAAGTTCGCCGGAAGATCGCTGGAAAGAAACCTAGACTTACGAACTTATTTAACTTAGTAAATGTCTTAAAATTCATAGTTAGCACATAATTGAGATTAGTATTGTTCCAAACCAATTAGAGGATAGTTGGGCCCAAGTTTGGGCTGTGTTAGGCCAAGAGAAAGGCCCAAACAGATGAAACCATCATGGCACAGTCTTCGAGGCTGTGTTAGGCGATGGTACCGCCAGTCTGGGTAGTGGTACCACCCAGTGTCAGGCTGCAAGTGGTGGTACCACCCAGTGCAGGTGGTGGTACCGCCCGTACCATGAAATTTCAGGGGATTTGAATTTTGGCTCCATTTTTTAAGCTATTTGGGGTCTATAAATACCCTAGCTATTCTTGCATAGAGAAGCAAGAAAAGTGAACAAAATCTCTATGTTTCTAGAGTTGAAAACCCTTGTAACGTATAGAGTCTCTCCTCCTAAAGTTTAGAAACCATTCTAAGGGAGAGTGTGAGGGAAGCTTTGTAAAAAGGGGGTGTAAATGTTCTCTCCTAAGCTTGCAAAAGAGAATAGAGTTGTAAAAAGGAGGTTAATCTTTGCCTATTAAAGGAAAATCATTAGTGGATGCTGGTGGCCTCGACGAAAGAGGAATCGGTGGAGTGGATGTAGGTCACGACGACCGAACCACTATAACTCGGTTTGCATTTACTTCTTGCAATTTACATTTATTGCAAACTGCCATTCTTTACTTGCTTTACATCTACTACACTCTTTTGTATGCTTTCAAGTTAACATCTTCTAAAATGCGTTTAATCGCAATGAGATTTTGAACCGATGTAATTTTTACTACTGCACTAATTCACCCCACCCCCCCCCCCCCCCCTCCCTTTTAGTACCAACTCATTCCTAACAAAAGGAACCGTAAAGAACTCTATGCATAATGATAAGTTGAGTCGTTCGATTTTTGAGGCAAACAAGGTCAAATGGGTACCAAAAAATCACTTTTTTATATAGAAATATTTACCATCACAAGCTAGGAGCAAGAGATGGTACTTTGATAGTGGATGCTCAAGGCATATGACCAGAGTGTTGAATCTCGAATTTTGATGATGAAACCAATTGATAATTGTATATGATTTTAATATGTATTTTGAGTGATATAGGATGCTTCGATCAGGATGAGACAATTAAAGCAGGAAGAATCATGTTGTGATAGAGGAAAACATGTCAAAAGATTGAACGTTGAGCTAGTGGATCGGTCGATGTATCGATAGAAGGCTTCGGGCCATGGATTCAGGCATCGGACCAAGAAGAGTGGATATTACGCGAAGGATATCGGAGTTGCGGAGTCAACTAGCCGATTGGACAATTGGCCGTAAGAGAGGACGATGCGCCGAAGAATCAGACGAAGTGTCGAGAGACCAATGACATGCTTAACAATATGATTAATACTTAGTATTAATTGTCTAGATCGAAATATATTTTTACATGTGTAGGATTAACTATGATAGTAAGGCATGAAGAAAAATGAAGTCCCGGAGTCAAGGACGCGACTTCGTTGGGAGTTCGAGAATCCATCGGAAGTCCGAACGTTCATTAGAAGTTCTGGCGGAACCAACCGAGAAGTCTCAAAGCTTGCTAGAGAAGCTCATCAGAACTTGCTAAAAAGATTGTTGTGAAGTCCAGGAGCTTACCGGGAGTCCGTCAGAATATTGCCGAGAGATCGTCGGAAGTTCACCGGAAGCTCGCCGAAAGAATAGACTTACAGACTTGTTTAGCTCAGATTATGTCTTAGATTTTGTAGTTAGCACATAATTGGGTTTGAATTTAGGCCAACCCAATTAAGGGCTAGCTATGCCCATGTAAGGACTGTGTTAGGCCCAATGAGAGGCCCAAACAATACCCCAAGAAGTCTCACCGTCGTGACACAATTTTCGAGACTGTGTCAAGAGGTGGTACCGCCAGTTTGGGTGGTTGTACCGCCCCTAGCAAGGTGCCAGGCGATGGTACCGCCCAGGCTGGGCGGTGGTATCGCCTAGTGTCAGACTGACACTAGCGGTGGTACCGCCCGTGCCCGGGAAACCTAGGATGAGATGGTTTTAGGCTCCAAGTTTGAATCAACTTGAAGCCTATAAATACCCTTCTCATCCTTGGTTAAAGCACACAAGCACAGAGTTTTCAAAAGTGAGAAAATGCTGCTGCAATCTCTTTAGAAATTCCATCCTCCACTCTAAGTTTAGAATTATGTAAGAGAAGTGTGAGTGCTTGTCAGGGTTGTCTCCTAAGCCAGTGAAAATGAGAAGAGGGGTATAAAAGGTGGTTGGTCTTCATCTATTGAAGGAAGACCAATAGTGGATACCGGTGGCCTCGACGGAAGAGGAATCGGCGAAGTGGATGTAGGTCACGACGATCCAACCACTCTAAAATCTGGTTTATATTTTATTTGTGCAATTTATCTTTACTACAAACTTCTTTAATAGCTTGCTGCCTTCAATACATTTACGAACACGTGTTTCAAGTTAAGCATTTCCGAGTTTGGGTTTTATTATACGAATGATTTTTCGAAACCGATGTTTTTATCTGCCCCACTAATTCACCCCCCCTCTTAATGCTGAATCTGATCCTAACAATTGGTATCAGAGCCTCATGATTTCTCAGTTGGTTTAACACCCAAGAGAGATGGCTCTTTTCGGCTTTCAAGAGGGTCACTCTCTCATTCATCCTCTCTTTTTCAATGGGATGGATTACACATATTGGAAAACTCGAATGAGAGTTTTCTTGCTTTCTTTGGATTTGAACTTATGGAACTTTGTCAAATTCGATTTTAAAAGGTCTTCTCTTCCAATGAAAGATTGGAATGATTTGGAGATGAAGACTTTTTCTTTAAATGCTAGAGCTATGAACGCTCTATTTTGCGCCTTAGACAAAAACGAGTTTAATCGGGTTTCTTTATGCAAAACGGCTTTCGACATTTGGCATATTCTTGAAACCACTCACGAAGGCACAAGTAGATTAAAAGATTTGAAAATCAACCTTTTAATGCATGATTTTGAACTTTTTCATATGAAACCAAGCGAGACTATTGGAGACATGTACACCCGTCTTACGGATGTCGTCAATAGTCTAAAATGACTTGGTAAAAGCTTTTCAAATTTTGAACTCGTTAACAAGATCTTAAGATCACTTTCTAAAACTTGGGAATCAAAAGTAACGGTAATACAAGAAACAAAAGATTTAAATATTTTTCCACTTGAAGAACTTATCGGTTCATTAATGACATATGAAATGGTGCACAATGCACATGATGAACATGATGAACAAAACCACCTTCCAAAGAACATGAAGGATTTGATACTTAGAACAATTGAAGACCACTCGAGCGTAAGCTCAAGTGATGGTGAACTTGAACTCATAAAGAAATTTAAAAAGTTAATAAAACAAAAATTAAAGAACAAAAAGAAGCAACTACTTGCTTTGAATGCAAGAAGAACACAAATTGGGATGAATCGAGCTCCTCTGAAGACAAGGAGAAAATCAACAAAGGTGAGGTTCAAAATTACTTGATGCTTTTCATGATGCATTTATTTTTTTTTGTTTAGAATAATTATTTTTCTTGAAAATTGCATGTTTAAAAATGAAAATGCAAAAATTATGATCATGCTAGTAATTTTGAAAATAATCATGAAAATTACATGTTTATGATAAATAAAATAATTTTGATTAAAAATGCCTTATGAAATCATGTTTAATGATATCATGCCTAATAAATTTATTTTTTAAAATTATGCATGAAGATTTTTGTGATTTATAAATTATCAATATTTACCGGAATAAAAGTGATTTTTTCGGTTTTAAATATGATGCGTATTTCTGTTTAGTAAAAAAGACAAAGGCATGCTTGTATAAAACAAACTAAAAAGAGGAAACCTTTCTCCTTAAAAAATTTCTCTATTTTATTGATTTTTTTTCAAAAAGTAGATTAATAAATCTATTTGTATTACTTTTTTGAATCTCTTGAAAATGATTTTGAGTTGACGATTTAAATTTGAATGAGCTTTATCTTTGATTTTTTGAGATTTATAACTTGAGATTTCTTATGCATAAATCAAGATCTTGGTTTTTGATCTCTTATGCTTCTTTTTGTCATTTACTAAAGAGGAAAATTTTCCAAATGAATCATGAATGTTCCTTCCGTATTCATGAATTGATTATAACTTGAAAATCTTTTATGAATCAAGATTTTTCATGATCTCCTAAGAATTATTTTCATCATTTTATTAAAATGAATCATGGTTTCTCTTGATTTCTTAGAATTATAATTTGAGAATTATTTTTACAAATCAAGATTATTTACTATTATTCTTTCTTTTCGCTATTTGAGTTATTAAAAAAGAATCATAATATGTCTCTTGATTTTCACAATTTGTCTTCATTATTTATCCATCTCATCACCAATTTTTATTGTTAATTTTTATGTGATGATATGAAATCATGCAATACTCATGATATTATACAAATGAGAAGTTATGATCATGATAGGATATAATGACATTTAGATATCATCAAGATTTTAAATACTATGATTTGTTGCTAAAATGATGTATTATGAATGTCTTAGTACCATTTATGATATGCTCAAAATAATGATGAATATTTTGAAAATAAATATTTTTATCATGTTTGATGATTTTACATTTTAATAATGTGCATGATGAGTTGTAGTGATGATTGATTTATTTTTAATATCATGCATGAAAAATGAAATGTAAGGTTTTAAAATTGTGCATGTTTTAATTTGAAACTATTATGATGCATAAACATATTAAAAAAAAAGAAGGGATTGATACTTCAACTTTTTCATGATGTGAAGATTGATAAAAAGGGAAAAGAATCACAATATTGTATTATTCCCTTCCATTTGACAATGACATAGGGGGAGCAAATTTTGCTAGCTTGATAGCTTGCATCTTTCAAGAAGAAGCAAAATGCTTGCTCATCTAAAAAGGATGCAAAAATCTTGCCAACTTTCATGTGTAAAATTTGCTAGCTCACAAATTGCAAGAAGAAAAACTTTCTAGGAAGCAAAGTTGCTAGATTATTCAAAAATGATGCATGCAATACTTATGATTTTATTATGATGATGCATTTGATGTATTGCATATCATATATGAGAATCATGATTAAAATTGCATTGACTTGAATTAAATTTAAATTCAAGGTTTATCTCAATTATGACATATTGAAATAAGAATGACACTTTGCTTTTGTCATAATTTGAAAATTGATGAATTGCACCATTGTTTTGTTATTCCTCTCTTTTTGCTAATGACAAAGGGGGAGAAAGAATTTCTAGCATGCACATCATGAAAAGAGATAAAACATGCTAACTTACACTTTGCAATGAAAGCAAAATTGCTAGCTCAAACATTGCAAGGGAAGAAAAAAATTGCTAGCTCAAACTTGCATATTTCAAGAAGCAAGTGTTGCTTTCTTGAACATATCTAAAACTTGATAGCTTGCATGATGTAACACTTGCTAAATTTTCTAGCTTCAAATTGCATGATGATAAAACTTGACATTATATTCTTCATGCAATGATTTGAACTTATATCTCAAACATGAGAAGAACTTCTCCTTTTTATTGATGACAAAGGGGGAGAAGTATGTTGATGTTATGCATGATTTGATTATAACATGTTTGCTTGGATTTTTGAATCTAAGAGTTCTATCAATATGACATATTGATAGGAGGAGTTTGTTTAAACTCTGAGAGTTAAGGTAAACTTCGTCATCGATTGGTTGTCATCATCAAAAAGGGAGAGATTGTTGAATCTCAGATTTTGATGATGAAACCAATTGATAATTGTTTATGATTTTAATCTGCATTTTGAGTGATGTAGGATGCTTCAATAAAGATGAGACAATTAAAGCAGGAAGAATCATATTGTGCCGTAAGAAAATATGTCAGAAGATTGGACGTCGAGTCGGTGGATCGGTCGACATATCGACAGAATGCTTTGGGCCATAGATTCGGGCATTGGGCCAAGAAGAGTGGATTTGCGCCAAGGGTATCGGAGTTGCGGAGTCAACTGGCTGATTGAGCAATAGGCCACAAGAGAGGACGATGTGCCAAAGAATCGGACGAAGCATCGAGGGACCAATTACATGTCGGACAACATGATTAATGCTTAGTATTAATTGTCTAGATCGAAGTATATTTTTACATGTGCAGGATTAACTACAATAGCAAGGCATGAAGTAAAATGAAGTCTCAGATTCTAGGATGCAACTTCATTGGGAGTTCGAGAGTTCGTTGGAAGTCCGAACGTTCATCGGAAGTTCTGACGGAACCAGTCGAGAAGCCTTAGAGATTGCTAGAGAAGCTCATCAGAACTCGCTAAGAAGATCATCATGAAGTCTAGGAGCTTGCTGGGAGTCCGCCGGAACATTGCCGAGAGATCATCGGTTGTTCGCCGGAAGATCGCCGAAAGCTCGCCGAAAGAATAGACTTACGGACTTGTTTAGCTCAGATTATGTCTTAGATTTCGTAGTTAGCACGTAATTAGGTTTGAATTTGCACCAACCAATTAGGGGCCAGCTAGGCCCATGTAAGGACTATGTTGGGCCCAATGAGAGGCCCAAACAATGCCCCAAGAAGTCTCACTGTTGTGGCGCAGTCTTCGAGACTGTGTCGAGCGATGGTATCGCCAGTCTGGGCGGTTATACCGCCTCTGGTAAGGTGCCAAGTGGTGGTACCGCCAGTCTGAGCAGTGGTACTGACCAGCACAGCCTCCTATGCAATGGTACCACCCTGGCTGGGTGGTGGTATCGCCTAGTGTCAAACTGACACTAGCGGTGGTACCTCCCAACGCAAGCGGTGGTATTGCCCATGCTCGGGAAACCCGAGATGAGATAGTTTTAGGCTCCAAGTTTGAATCAACTTAAAGCCTATAAATATCCCTCTCATCCCTGGTTAAAGCACACAAGCATAGAGTATTCAAAAGTGAGAAAATGTTGCTGCAATCACTTTAGAAATTCCCTCCTTCACTCTAAGTTTAGAATTTTGTAAGAGGAGTGTGAGTGCTTGTAAGGGTTATCTCCTAAACCCGTGAAAAGGAGAAGAGGGGTGTAAAAGGTGGTTGGTGTTCGCCTATTGAAGGAAGACCATTAGTGGATGCCGGTGGCCTCGACGGAAGAGGAATCGGCGAAGTGGATGTAGGTCACGATAACCGAACCACTCTAAAATCTTGTTTGTGTTTTATTTATGCAATTTATCTTTATTGCAAATCTCTTTAATAGCTTACTGCCTTCAATACATTTATGAACACATGTTTCAAGTTAAGCATTTCCGAGTTCGGATTTTATCGTATGAAAGATTTTCCAAAACTAACGTTTTTATTCACCGCACTAATTTACCCCCCCCTTTTAGTGCCGAATCTGATCCTAACATGGAGATCCATGTCAATTCTCTAAGCTCACTAGCCTAGATGAAGAGTATGTCACCTTTAGAAACAACAAGGGTAAAATCATTGGCAAAAGAACCATAGGTAACAAATCCAATTTTTTGATTAAAAATGTATTATTGGTTGATGGCTTAAAGCATAATCTTTTGAGCATTGGTCAATTATATGATAAAGGATACGAGATTAGATTTGAATCCAATGCTTGCATTATTGAACAACCACATAAAAACACCTCTATGATTGCCCTAAAACAAAATAATATATACACTATTGACATTGATGATCTTTGTAAAGAAATATGTTTTTTGGTTTTGAATGACGATGTGTGGCTTTAGCATAGGAGATTAGGTCATGCTAGAATGAAACTAATCTCTCAAATCTTATCCAAAGAACTTGTTAGAGGTATAACTAACATTAAGTTTGTTAAAGATAATGTGTGTGATGCATGTCAACTAGGAAAACAAATAAAAGGTAGTTTCAAACCAAAGAATCAAAGAAGCACCTCTAGACCATTGCAATTGATCCATATGGATTTGTTTGGACCAATTGATACATCAAGCCTAGGAGATAGAAAATAGGCCTTTGTAATTATGGACAATTATTATAGATACACTTGGATATACTTCTTGGCACATAAAAGTGTTTGCTTTAGGTATTTTTTTAAGTTTTGTAAACTTGTTCAAATTGAAATGGGCTTTATAATTTTATCAATTCAGAGTGGTCATGGTGGCGAATTTCAAAACTATGATTTCTAAAATTTTTGTAAATCTAATGGATACAACCATAATTTCTCTACTCCGCGAAATCCTCAACAAAATGGAGTAGTAAAAAAAAAATAAAAATTTACAAGAAATGACAAGAACCATGTTGAACGAACATAGCCTACCCAAATATTTTTGGGCCGAAGCTGTTAATACAAGATGTTTTGTCATGATTATGATTCTAGTAAGACCTTTACTTTCCAAAAGTCCCTATGAATTATGGAATAACAAAAAACCCAATGTTTCATACTTTAAAGTTTTCAGTTATAAATGTTTTATCTTGAATGAAAAGGATGCCTTAGGAAAGTTTGATGCAAAATCCGATGAAGGCATTTTTCTTGGTTATTCTTCTATTTCAAAAGCCTTTTGTGTCTTTAATAAAAGAACCTTGGTCATAGAAGAGTCTATTCATATTGTCTTTAATGAAGTCTCTGAATTTAAGAAAAATGAGTTTGATCATGATCTTAATTTTGATGCCTTGAATTTAAATGAACCCTCTCCTCTAACTAGCAACTTGGATATATCTTCTTCCGAAATATCCTTACCCAAGGAATAGAAATATGTAGATGCTCATCCTAATGAGCTAATCATAGGAGACACATCAAAAGGGGTTCAAACTTATTTTTCTCTTAAAAAAAATTATGCCAACACCGTTGTTCTTTCTCAAATTGAACCTAAATGTATTGACGAAGCCCTGAAAGATGATTCATGAGTTATCGCAATGCAAGAAGAGTTAAACCAATTTGAGAGAAATGAGGTATGGGAGCTTATTCTAAAATATAGTTATCATTTAGTTATTGATACTAAATGGGTCTTTAGAAACATGCAAGATGAATTTGGTATCGTGGTTAAAAATAAGGCTAGATTAGTGACCAAGGGTTTCAACCAAGAAGAACGTATTGATTATGAAGAAACCTTCGCTCTTGTGGCAAGATTAGAAGCCATAAGGATGCTCATTGCCTATGCTAGTTGAAATAACTTTAAGTTATTTCAAATGGATGTCAAAAGTTCTTTTCTTAATGGTTTTGTTTCTAAAGAAGTTTATGTTGAACAACCTCTCAGATTTGAGAATGATAATTTTCAGAATCATGTGTTTAAATTGACTAAAGCTCTCTATGGATTAAAACAAGCCCTTAGGGCTTGGTATAAGAGACTTAGCTCCTTTATTATCCAAAATAATTTTTCTAAAGGCAAGTTCGATACTACATTATTTATTAAAAAAAGTAAAAATAATTTTTTATTATTCAAATTTACGTTGATGATATTATTTTTTATTCTACAAATGAATCCTTATGCAAATTGTTTGCCAAGAGTATGAGTCAAGAGTTTGAAATGAGCTTAATGGGCGAATTAACATTTTTCTTAGGATTACAAATCAAGCAATTAAGTGATGAAATTTTTCTTAGTCAAACCAAATATACATTAGATTTGCTCAAACGATTCAAGATGGATAGTGCTAAAGTTATTAATACACTAATGAGCACTTCTACAAAATTAGATATGGACACTAATAGAGAATGTTTTAATTAAAAACCTATAAGGCTATGATAGGTAGTTTACTATATCTTATAGCAACAAGACCGGATATCATGTTTAGTGTTGGATTATATGTTAGGTTTCAATCTAACCCGAAGTAATCTCACTTAAAAGCTATTAAAAGGATTTTTACATACCTAAAAGGAGCTCATAAACTAGGATTATGGTATCCAAAATATAAAAACTTTGAATTACTTAGTTATGCGGATGTTGATTTTGCTGGCTACCAAATAGATAGAAAAAGCACATTCGAAACGTGTCAACTTTTGGGACACACACTTATTCTTAGTCTTTCAAGAAAAAAAACTCGGTTGCATTATCTACAACCGAAGCTGAATATATAGCAGTAGGTGCATGCTGTGCTCAAGTTATATAGATGAAAAACACTTTAGCGGATTATGGAATTCATCTAAAAAATATATCTATAAAATGTGATAACACTAGTACAATATGCTTAACAAAAATTCCTATTCAAACACTCTATAACTAAACATATTGAAATTAGGCATCATTTTATAAGAGATCATGTTAATAACTATGACATATCTCTAGAATTTATTGATACAAAATATCAATTAGCTGATATTTTTATAAAACCCTTGATTAAGGAATAATTTAATTTTATAAGAAGAGAATTAGGTATGTTAAATTTTTCTGATACATGAGTCCTTCTTTAAATTGTTATCTCCAGATTTTCTAAAATTGAGACCTCCTTTTCGAGATCATTTACTATTATTTCTTCACTTGAGAAAATATTTAATTCATAGATCTATGGTATGTTTAATAAGCCTTGTGAATTTTTCCATATAAATTTTCTCCTCTTACGAAAGTAGAACTTCAATAACTTGATATGATGTTTGCACCATGTAATGATAAACTACTAGCAAATAAACTGCTCAATGTTTGCACCGCATCTAAAAAATAAACTGCTAGCAAGATAGAGCACCGGCGAGGGCACTACCAGATTGCCGGTAACACCACCGATGCTCACTACCTGTAGGTTGTAATATCACCCAGCTGGCGGTACCACCGCTTGCAACTTGCCCTATATAAACACAAGTTAGGATTGGCAGTAGAATCGACCCCAACTTACTCTATACCTCTCTAAATTGCCTCAAATCCCTACTTCCTTTTTACTCTCCCTATAGTAACCCAAGAGAACCCTCATCCTTTACAAAACCAAGGTTCAATCTCAAACCCCCTTTGGAGATCACAAGAAGGTTAAACTCTAAGATAATCTCTAAACCAAATTGTTTCTCTCATTACATTACTTGTTCTTGCCTCTTATTTTTTCTTAATAAATGTAGTCTTCATGACTTCTAGAAGATCCTCAAGGGATAAAGGGAAGAGGAGATTAGATGAAACCTATGATTCTCTACTTTTTGATTCTCCTCAATATGTCCTTAAATTCCCAACCATTGAATCTATAAATGTTCATAAGGGTAAATATGTAGATCTAGAGGAATTGATTAATTTGGAACCAATTCAATGGTTTGCTAACTTAGATATCCTCCCAATTCTTCAAATAAGTGAACCTATTTATCTTAGACTTGTTAGGTTATTTTACAATAACTTACCTATGGATGAATATGATAGGATATCCACTTATCTCTTAGGACATCACATACCAATCACGGATAGCGTAATTTGTAACCTCATAGGAATTGCTAAGAAAAGGAGAGGTTGTTACTTTAGAGAACAATGGGACGAAGAATCAGTTGGGACCACTTATTCTGAAGCTTTAGGTACTATCTTTGGTAATCTAAACTTGTCTATCCTTCCAAAAAGTTGTGAATATTTACTACCTTTCAATACCAAATTGCTTCATCACATCTTGATAAGTATTATGTTGAATCTCGGATTTTGATAATGAAACCAATTGATAAGTGTTTATGATTTAATTTATGTTTTGAGTGATGTAGGATGCTTCGATCAAGGAGAGACAATTAAAGCAGGAAGAATCATGTTGGGCTGGAGAAAAATGTGTTAGAAGATTGGACGTCGGGCCAAAGGATCGATCGACGTATCGACAGAAGGCTTCGGGCCATGGATTTGGGCATCGGGCCAAGAAGAGTGGATATTGCGCCAAGGATATCAGAGTTATAGAGGTCAATTGGCCAATTGGGCAATAGGCCATAAGAGAGGACGATGCGCCAAAAAATCGGACGAAGTGTCGAAGGACCAATGACATGCCGGACAACATGATTCATGCTTATTAATAATTATCTAGATCGAAGTGTGTTTTTTGTGTGTGTATAATTAACTACAATAGTAAGGCATAAAGCAAAATGAAGTCTCGGAGTCAAGAACGTGATTTCTTTGGGAGTTCAAGAGTTCATTAGAAGTCCGAACGTTCGTCGGAAGTTCTGCCGGAACCAACCGAAAAGTCCAAGAGTTTGCCAAAGAAGCTCGTTGGAACTCACCAAGAAGATCGTCATGAAGTCTAGGAGCTTGCCGGGAGTCCGCCGGAATATTGCCAAGAGATCGTCGGAAGTTCACCGGAAGATTGCTAGAAGCTCGCCGGAAGAAATCAGACTTATCTTGCTTAGAATATATCTTAAGAATCATAGTTAGCACATAATTAGAGTTTAGATTGGGAGATAATCCCATCAACTCTGTTATGGGCCAATTGGGCCCGAAGTTGGACTGGTTTGGGCCGGATTCAAGGCCCAACTAGGGTGCTAAAACCCTGGCCGACGGTGGCACCACCTAGGGAACAACACCCTAGGATTCCTGGGCGGTGGTACCACCCAAGTTGGGTAGTGGTACCTCGGCAGCAATGCTGCCAGTGGTGGTACTACCCCTATTCGACGATGGTACCATCTAGTATCAGATCCTACGACGATAGTACTGCCCAAGAATGACGGTGGTACCACTAGTACCCAAGATCTGATTAGCTTACACAGTGGTACCACCGTCATTGGTTAACTTACACAAGTATTGAGAGTAAAAAGAAAAGAAACTCTGCTGTAATCTTGTGTGAAACTCCTCTTAAAGTTCTAAGTGTTAGAATAGTTTGAGAGAGGAGTAAGTGGGGTTGTAAGGGTTATCTCCTAAACATGGTAAAAGGAGAAAGAGCTGTAAGAAGAAGGTTGATCTTCGCCTATTAAAGGAAGATCGATAGTGGATGCTGGTGGCCTCGACGGAAGAGGAATCAGCGGAGTGGATGTAGGTCATGACGACCGAACCACTATAAAATTGGCATGTTCTCTAGTTTGCATTTACTTCCTGCAATTTATCTTTACTGTAAACCACTTTACCTCCTTACTTGCTTTACATTCAATACGCTCTTACTTTGAATTCAAAGTTAAGCAAATCCGAAATTGGTTTTATCATATGAAGAGATTTTTCGGAACCGATTTGAAGACGTATTTTACTGTTGCACTAATTCACCCCCCTCTCTTAGTGCTAACTCGTTCCTAACAGTTGGTATCAGAGCCTCGTTTTCTTATTTGGTTTAACATCTAAAGAGAAATGGCTCTTTTCGGCTTTCAAGAGGGTCACTATCTCATTTGTCCTTCCTTTTTCAATGGGACAGACTACACATATTGGAAAACTCGAATGAGAGTTTTCTTATTTTCATTTAATCTCGATTTATGGAATTTAGTCAAATTTGGGTTTCAAAAGTCTTCTACTCTAATGAACGAATGGAAAGATTTGGAGAAGAAAACTTTTTCTTTAAATGCGAAAGCTATGAACGCTCTATTTTGTGCTTTGAGTAAAAATGAGTTTAATCGTGTTTCTTTATGCGAAACTGCACATGAGATTTGGCATACACTAGAAGTAACTCATGAAGGCACGAATAAAGTAAAAGAGTCTAAAGTCAATATTTTAATACACGATTTTGAACTTTTTCGAATAAAGCCAAGCAAAACCATTGTTGACATGTACAACCGTTTTACGGATGTCGTCAATGGTTTAAAAGCTCTTGGCAAATGCTTTTCTAATTTTGAACTCGTTAACAAGATTTTATGATTGCTTTCTAAGAATTGGGATTCGAAAATAACGGCTATACAAGAATAAAAAAATTTGAATACTTTTTTTAGCGAAGAACTTATCGGGCCTCTAATGACCTATGAAATGACGTGCAATGCACGTATAGAACTTGAGAACTACCTTCCAAAGAACAGGAAGAATTTCGGACTAAGAACAATTGAAGACCACTCGAGCATAAGCTCAAGTGATGGTGAACTTGAACTCATCACTATGAAATTTAAAAGGTTCATGAAACAAAAATTAAAGAACAAAAATAACACAACTACTTGCTACGAACACAAGAAGAGGAAAGAACTTTGGGATGAATTGAGCTCCTCCGAAGACGAGGAGAAATCAACAAAGGCGAGGTGGCAAATTATGCCTTAACGACTTTTGACGATGTGGTAAACGAAACTCCCTTAATTTATTTCGAAATTACATAATGCTTTTAATGAGTTATTTTTAATTTAGTTTAATTATTTTTCTTAAAAATTACATGTTTAATAATATACTAAAAATGTTAAAAAATTAGGATCATGCTTATCATTCTAGTAATTTTAAAAATGATCATGAAAATTGCATGTCTTATGATAAATGAACAAAATGTTAGAATTAAATCTAGTGATTAATTTCTTGTATGGTATAAACAATTGTGTATATTGTGATGATTTTGTATTGCTTTTCGAGTTTTGTTGGATGGCTTTAATATGAAATTGTGCATACCTTGAAAACTTGAAACCATGTTTTGATGTCATGCCCAAAGTAGTGATACCTAATGATCATGCTTAATAAATTTATATTTCAAAATTATACATGATGATTTTAGTGATTTATGGACTATCGAAAGTGGCTTTTTCGGTTTTAAAAATAATACATGTTTTGCTTTAGCATAAATGAAAAAAGGCATGCTTATATGAAATAATGTAAGTATAGATTTTATATTTAAATTATGCATGATGATTTGAAGTAATGATGATTTTTGGGTAATTTATGGTTTATTGATCTTGATGATTTCTATTATGAGATTTACTCTTTCGATTTTAAACCATGATGCATTGTTTCTATATGAGAAACTTGGGTATGCTTATATGAAACAAATCACATGAATTAAAACAACTAAAATGAGAAAAGTATTTTTCTTGAAAATTTCCTTTCTCTCTACCTTATTGATTTTTCACTAAGAGATCAATAAAAATCTTTATGCCATTATGAATATCTTAAAAGTGACTTTATTGATTTAACAAGTTGAATAATTTGAAGATAAACAGTGATTTTTCTCTTAATTATAACTTGTGATATTTTTATATGAATCATCATCTTGATTTCTCGATACGTGAGATTTCTCTATAAATCAAGATCTTGTTTTTAAACTCCTATGTTTTTTCTTACCATTTTTCTAAAAAGGAGAGATTAATGAATCTATCTATGTTTTTTTTATGAGTCTCTTAAAAATGATTTTGATTTGACTATTTGAATATGAATGAGCTTTATTTTGATTTTTTGAGATTTATAACTTGAGATTTCTTATGGTTAAATCAAGATTTTATATGTATGAATTGAAATCTATTTCTCCTATGTTTCTTTTTGCTATCTACTATCCAAATGAATCATGATATTTCGGAATTATAATTTTTATGATTCATAATGAATTGAGAGATATTATACATGAATCAAGATCCTTTATGTATTCTCTCATGACACCTTTTGCTATAGAAATATCTTTATTATGATCTTGAATTCTCGATATTGATACTTGAAATTTTGCTATGAATCAAGATCTTGTTTTTGAACTCCCATGTTTCTTTTTATTATTTACTAAAAGGAAGATTTGTCAAGATAAATCATGTCATTTAGTATTCATGACTTAATCCTTCATGATCTTTAATACTTTATCTTTCATGATATGATTTTTATTCAATTCCTTGTATTCATGAAATGTATATCTCATCACCAAATTAATTGTTCTTTATATTCTTCATATGATGATATGAATGCATGAAATACTCATGATGAAATTTTGATGAGAAGTTATGATCATGCATGGTAGGATGTAATTTGACGTTTTGATACCATCATGATTTGAAATTTTTATGATTTGGAACGATGCATGTAATACTATGATTTTTTTTTTATGAAATAATGTGAAAGTCAACAATTATCATTTTCTGAAATGATACTCTAGAATGATCATTTATCTTTGTCATGCTTTGAAAACTATTGTAAAGGGAAAAGGAAAAAAGAGATACAAAATTATATTCTTCCCTTCTTTTTGACAATGATATAGGGGGAGTAAATTTTACTAGCTTGCTAGCTAGCTTGCATACTTCAAGAAGAAGCAAAAGGCTTGCTCATCTCAAAAGATACAAAAATTTTATCAATTTTCATATGTATAAAATTTGCTAGCTTGCATGTTCCAAAATTATGTAAAACTTACTAAGTTTGCTAGCTTGCAAATTGCATGGAGAAAGAATTGCTAGTATGCATATCTCTAAAGAGAAAATTGCTAGCTTGCACTTCTCAAAAGAGAAGAAAGAATGATGCTATCTTGTGAATTGTGCTAAGTTACACATTTCAAGAAAATGCAAAAATGATGCTATCTTGTACATTTCAAAAACTTGCTAGTTTGAACATCGTAAAGAAAACCAAATATGCCAACTTGCACATCTTTAAATTTGCTACCTTGTATATTATAAAACTTGATAGCTTGTATGTTCTAACATGATATAGCACTTGCTAAATTTTTGCTAGCTTGCATGATGATAAATATGATGATTTCACATTATATCTCAAACACTTGATAGTTGGAACTTCTCCTTTTTGTTGATGACAAAAGGGGAGAAGTATGATCATGTTATGCATGATGACGTGTTGCAAATATTCATGATGAAATTTGCAACGACTTGAATTCATGGTCTTATCAATATGGCAAATTGATAGGGGGAGCTTGTTTAAACTCCGAGAGTTAAAGTTAACTCTGTCATCAATTAGTTGTCATCATAAAAAAGGGGGAGATTGTTGAATCACGAATTTTGATGATGAAACCAATTGATAAGTGTTTATGATTTAATCTGTGTTTTGAGTGATGCAAGATGCTTTGATCAAGGAGAGACAATTAAAGCAAGAAAATTCATGTTGGGCCGGAGGAAAACATGTCAGAAGATTAGATGTCGGGCTGGAGGATCAGTCGACGTATTGACAGAAGACTTCGGGCTATAGATTTGGGCATCGGGCTAAGAAGAGCAGATATTATGCCAAGGATATTGGAGTTGCAGAGGTCAACTGGCCGATTGGGCAATAGGCCGTAAGAGAGGATGATGCATTGAAAAATCGGACGAAGCGTCGAAGGACCAATGACATGCCGGACAATGTGATTCATGCTTAGTAATAATTGTCTAGATCGAAGTGTGTTTTTTGTGTGTACAGGATTAACTACAGTAGCAAGGAATAAAGCAAAATAAAGTCCTGGAATCAAGAACGCGATTTCGTTGGGAGTTCGAGAGTTCATCGAAAGTCTGGACGTTCGTCAAAAATTCTGCTAGAACCAACCGAGAAGTCCAGGAGCTTGCCAAAGAAGCTCGTTAGAACTCACCAAGAAGATCATCATGAAGTCCAGGAGCTTGCCGGGAGTCCACCAAAACATTGCCGAGAGATCACCGGAAGTTCGTCGAAAGATCGTCGGAAGCTTGTCAGAAGAAATCAGACTTTTCTTGCTTATAATATGTCTTAGGAATTGTAGTTAGTACACAATTAGATTTGGGATTAGGAGGTAATCCTATCAACTCTATTAGGGGCCAACTGGGCCCAAAGTTGGACTGGTTTGGGCCGGATTCAAGGCCCAACCATGGTGCTGAAACCCTGGTCGGATTCTAAGTGTGAGAATAGTTTAAGAGATGAGTGAGTGGGGGTGTAAGGGTTATCTCCTAAACCTGGTAAAAGAAGAAAGAGCTATAAGAAGGAAGTTGATCTTCACCTATTAAAGGAAGATCGATAGTGGATGCTAGTGGCCTCGACGGAAGAGAAATCTGCGGAGTGGATGTAGGTCATGACGACCAAACCACTATAAAATTGGCGTGTTCTCTGGTTTGCATTTACTTCCTACAATTTATCTTTACTGCAAACCACTTTACCTCCTTACTTGCTTTACATTCAATACGCTCTTACTTTGCTTTTAAAGTTAAGCATTTCCTAAATCAATTTTATGATACGAAGAGATTTTTTAGAACCGATTTGAAGACATATTTTACCGCTGCACTAATTCACCCTCGCCCCTCTCTTAGTGTCGACTCGTTCTTAATATATTATACTTCCAAAATAATATCATCATGATGAAGTTAGCCAAATAGAATTAGGAACAATGTATTGGTTTACAAAAGGACATGGCAACTGTTTTGGTTACTTGATATAACAAAACATGATTGAACTATCAAAAAAGGATATGATGCTTCCATATGGTGGCTTGATCACTAGACTAATCCATGCACATGACATAGTCATTCCACATGACAAAGAAATCTTCCAACAAGATAAGTTTAATATCATAAATAGAAACCTGCTAAGAAGATTAAAATATATAGTCAGAAATGGGACTTAGACTAGATTACCTAGAAGGACTGATCCCCCCCACTTGATCCAGAACCTAAAACACCTATATTTAGAAAAAATCAATCTCCTCCTACTAGTCCATTTGAGGCAACACCTCTAATAGAGCAAGTACCCTCCTCATCAGCTGACGCCATAGGGACTCGAATGGATCAATTTGAACTATGTCAAGATCAAATCTTAACTGAGTTGCAGTAAATTCATCGACAACGTAATACTTTGTTTAGACCTTTTGATTTACCACCACTAGAATAGCTAATGTATGTTTCTTTGTTGATAACAAAGGGGGAGAAGTTGACGGATCCTCTTTAATGTTATGAACTTTTGATGTTGTGAACTCTTTAATGTTGTGAACTTTTGATGTTGTGAACTTTTTAATGTTGTGAACTTTTGAATGTTACCATACAATGATGCAATATCGGATTCTCTTTAATATTGTTAACTTTTGAATATTACCATGCAATAATTATAAAGGTTATATCAAGATGACGTATCATGTAAGTAGTGATGTAAGGCTATGCCCAAAGCATTTTTTCCTACTTGAAGTAATGAAATTGTGCATTTAATACCTTGATGACTTGAAGCTATGATGATGCATAATGCATGAAATTTCTAATTAAAATCGATTAAAAGCTTGAATTCAAGGTTATGAATTCAAGTTTGTCTTTTCTCAAGTATGGCATATAGATAGGGAGAGTTAAGGTTAACTCCGTCATCAATTGATTATCTCATCATCAAAAAGGGGGAGATTGTTGAATCTCGGATTTTGATGATGAAATCAATTGGTAAATTATTGATCTAATCCATATGTTGAGATAAGTGTTGTAGGATTAACTATGATAGTAATAAAGGCATAAAGTAAGATATTGGGATAAAGTCAACTATCGGACAAAACGTCGAAGATTTGGACTATGTGCCGGAAGTTTGCCGGAAGCTCGCCGAGAGTTTGTCGGGAGCTCAGCGAGAGTTCATCGGGAGTTCACTAAGATTTCGTCATGAGTTCGTCAGAAGCTCATCGAGAAGTTTGTCAGAATTTCATCAGAAGTTCATCGGAAGCTCACCAAGAAGTTCAACGGAAGTTCACCGAGAAGTTCGCCAGAAGAACAATTGACATACCGGACCAAACTTGCTTAGTTAAATGTCTTAATTATCATAGTTAGACTATAAGTTGAGTTAGAATTTAGAGATAATCTAACTAACTCAGTTAGGGACCAATTAGGCCCTTAACAAAGCTAAATTGGGCTGGTTAAATAGCTTATTCAGCACCTGAAGTCACGACCAACAGTGGCACCGCGTGGGACTCGGTCTCCAAAGTGGTCTGGATGGTGGAACCACCCAAACAAGGCGATGGTACCCCCGATAGTTAATGCTGCTAGGCGGTGGTACCACCCTATCAGGATACTTTACAAAATCAAAATAAATGCTCCCTTAACCAAACCCAAGTGAGATACTTATAGCCCCCAAAAGGCTTCCAAAATAATCTAAAATTTAAATTCCTAACATTTCAATGCATGTGGTACCTAAATTCAGACTAACTTTAAGCTCAATAACTTTCATAATAAGTGAGCTTTGTTTCAACCCAATATCAACTTATATTAGCACAAAGTTATTATTAAATCTCGGATTTTGATGATGAAGTCAATTGTCATTTGTTATCTAATCCATTTGTTGAGATAAGTGTGCAGGATTAACTATGATGGAAGTAAGACATGCAACAGGAGTTGCGTCGGAGTCAAGACCATGATCACATTGGGGGTTCGAGAGTTCGACGGAAGTCCGGACGGTCGTTGAAGGTTCTGCGGGAACAAATCCGAGAAGTCCAAGAGCTTGCCAAAGAAGCTCGTCAAAACTCACCAAGTGAATCGTCGCAAGTCCAGGAGTTTGCCGGAAGTCCACCGGAGCATCGCCGAGGGTTCATCGGATATTCGCAGGAAGTTCACCGGAAGCTCGCGTAAAGAAGCGATTGATGTTGAATCTCGGATTTTGATGATGAAGTCAATTGTCATTTGTTATCTAATCTATATATTGAGATAAGTGTGCAGGATTAACTACAATGAAAGTAAGATATGCAACAGGAGTTGCGCTGGAGTCAAGACAATGATCACGTTGGGAGTTTGAGAGTTCGACGGAAGTTCGGATAGTCGTCGAAGGTTCTGCGGGAACGAATCCGAAAAGTCCATGAGCTTGCCAAAAGAAGCTCGTCGGAACTCGCCAAGTGGATTGTCGCAAGTCTAGGAGTTTGCTGGAAGTCCGCAGGAGCATCACCGAAGGTTCATCGGATGATCGGCGGAAGTTCGCCAGAAGAAGCGATTGATGTTGGGAAATCTTGGGGGCGACATCATATGCGCAGCGAAAGAACAAGAAAACAAAATCCCCGATTCCCAAAAAGATGTTCGTCGTCGTGCGATGATTGGTGCGCAAAATCCGCGAAACTCAAAACTGCGCATAGAGTAGATTGTGTTACCTAGGGAGATCGTATATCCCTGTTTCCTTGTAGATCCTTAGGAAATGGTGTAATATCCCATTAGTCCCACATCGGAAGTGGGGAATGTGTATGATTAGCTTATAAGGGCCTGATGAGTGTACTACGTAAACACCCGCTTAAGCATTTTGGTCCGCCGTTGAGGACCAAAATGGAGTTATTGGCCAGTTAGGTCATCAGACCCGGGTCGTGACATTTGGTATCAGAGCCGACCTAGCATTAGGGCAGGGTGAGAGGGCTCGACTGGGAAAGGGCTACCCGTGGATGGAGTCAGAGAACTCATCACGGCGTGGAGCCACCACTGAGTTAAACCTCACATGCACTATGCTAGGGTTCGATCTGGGATATGTCGGGCCTTGACGAGGACATCAAGCTAATTGGGTTGGGGATAATGTAATATCCCATTAGTCCCACATCGGAAGTGGGGAATGTGATGAGTGTACTACGTAACCACCCACTTAAGCATTTTGGTCCGCCGTTGAGGACCAAAATGGAGTTATTGGACAGTTAGCGCATCAGACCCGGGTCGTGACATTTGGTATCAGAGCCGACCTAGCATTAGGGCAGGGTGAGAGGGCTCGAGTAGGAAAGGGCTACCCGTGGATGGAGTCAGAGAACTCATCACGGCGTGGAGCCACCACTGAGTTAAACCTCACATGCACTATGCTAGGGTTCGATCTAGGATATGTCGGGCCTTGACGAGGACGTCAAGCTAATTGGGTTGGGGATAATGTAATATCCCATTAGTCCCACATCGGAAGTGGGGAATGTGATGAGTGTACTACGTAACCTCCCGCTTAAGCATTTTGGTCCGCCGTTGAGGACCAAAATGGAGTTATTGGCTAGTTAGGTCATCAGACCCGGGTCGTGACATTTGGTATCAGAGCCGACCTAGCATTAGGGCAGGGTGAGAGGGCTCGACTGGGAAAGGGCTACCCGTGGATGGAGTCAGAGAACTCATCACGGCGTGGAGCCACCACTGAGTTAAACCTCACATGCACTATGCTAGGGTTCGATCTGGGATATGTCGGGCCTTGACGAGGACATCAAGCTAATTGGGTTGGGGAGAATGTAATATCCCATTAGTCCCACATCGGAAGTGGGGAATGTGATGAGTGTACTACGTAACCACCCGCTTAAGCATTTTGGTCCGCCGTTGAGGACCAAAATGGAGTTATTGGACAGTTAGCGCATCAGACCCGGGTCGTGACATTTGGTATCAGAGCCGACCTAGCATTAGGGCAGGGTGAGAGGGCTCGAGTAGGAAAGGGCTACCCGTGGATGGAGTCAGAGAACTCATCACGGCGTGGAGCCACCACTGAGTTAAACCTCACATGCACTATGCTAGGGTTCGATCTAGGATATGTCGGGCCTTGACGAGGACGTCAAGCTAATTGGGTTGGGGATAATGTAATATCCCATTAGTCCCACATCGGAAGTGGGGAATGTGATGAGTGTACTACGTAAACACCCGCTTAAGCATTTTGGTCCGCCGTTGAGGACCAAAATGGAGTTATTGGTCAGTTAGCGCATCAGACCCGGGTCGTGACATTTGGTATCAGAGCCGACCTAGCATTAGGGCAGGGTGAGAGGGCTCGAGTAGGAAAGGGCTACCCGTGGATGGAGTCAGAGAACTCATCACGGCGTGGAGCCACCACTGAGTTAAACCTCACATGCACTATGCTAGGGTTCGATCTGGGATATGTCGGGCCTTGATGAGGACGTCAAGCTAATTGTGTTGGGGATAATGTAATATCCCATTAGTCCCACATCGGAAGTGGGGAATGTGTATGATTAGCTTATAAGGGCCTGATGAGTGTACTACGTAACCTCAAGCTTAAGCATTTTGGTCCGCCGTTGAGGACCAAAATGGAGTTATTGGCCAGTTAGCTCATCAGACCCGGGTCGTGACATTTGGTATCAGAGCCGACCTAGCATTAGGGCAGGGTGAGAGGGTTGCAGTAGGAAAGGGCTACCCGTGGAAGGAGTTAGAGAACTCATCACGACGTGGAGCCACCACGGCTACCCGTGGATGGAGTCAGAGAACTCATCACGACGTGGAGCCACCACTGAGTTAAACCTCACATGCACTATGCTAGGGTTCGATCTGGGATATGTCAGGCCTTGACGAGGACGTCAAGCTAATTGGGTTGGGGATAATGTAATATCCTATTAGTCCCACATCGGAAGTGGGGAATGTGTATGATTAGCTTATAAGGGCCTGATGAGTGTACTACGTAACCTCCCGCTTAAGCATTTTGGTCCGCCGTTGAGGACCAAAATGGAGTTATTGGCCAGTTAGCTCATCAAACCCGGGTCGTGCGGGTCGTGACATTTGGTATCAGAGCCGACCTAGGATTAGGGCAGGGTGAGAGTGCTCGAGTAGGAAAGGGCTACCCGTGGATGGAGTCAGAGAACTCATCACGGTGTGGAGCCACCACTTAGTTAAACCTCACATGCATTATGCTAGGGTTCGATCTGGGATATGTCGGGCCTTGACGAGGACGTCGAGCTAATTGGGTTGGGGATAATGTAATATCCCATTAGTCCCACATCGGAAGTGGGGAATGTGTGTGATTATGCACTATGCTAGGGTTCGATCTAGGATATGTCGGGCCTTGACGAGGACGTCGAGCTAATTGGGTTGGGGATAATGTAATATCCCATTAGTCCCACATCGGAAGTGGGGAATGTGTGTGATTAGCTTAGAAGGGCCTGATGAGTGTACTACGTAACCTCCCGCTTAAGCATTTTGGTCCGCCGTTGAGGACCAAAATGGAGTTATTGGCCAGTTAGCTCATCAGACCCGGGTCGTGACATTTGGTATCAGAGCCGACCTAGCATTAGGGCAGGGTGAGAGGGCTATAGTAGGAAAGGGCTACCCGTGGATGGAGTCAGAGAACTCATCACGGCGTGGAGCCACCACTAAGTTAAACCTCTAATGCACTATGCTAGGGTTCGATCTGGGATATGTCAGGCCTTGACGAGGACGTCAAGCTAATTGGGTTGGGGATAATATAATATCCCATTAGTCCCATATCGGAAGTGGGGAATGTGTATGATTAGCTTATAAGGGCTTCATGAGTGTACTACGTAACCTCCCGCTTAAGCATTTTGGTCCGCCATTGAGGACCAAAATGGAGTTATTGGTCAAGCGTCCTCCTCTCTAGTGGTGATCCACACAGCAGGGAGAGAAGAATTGGAAAGGGTGAGAGGGCATTTTGGTCCAGTTAGCTCATCAGACCCGGGTCGTGAGGGCAGGGTGAGAGGGCTATAGTAGGAAAGGGCTACCCGTGGATGGAGTCAGAGAACTCATCACGGCGTGGAGCCACCACTGAGTTAAACCTCACATGCACTATGTTAGGGTTCGATCTGGGATATGTGTCCCATATCGGAAGTGGGGAATGTGTATGATTAGCTTATAAGGGCCTGATGAGTGTACTACGTAACCTCCCGCTTAAGCATTTTGGTCCGCCGTTGGAGTTATTGGCTAGTTAGCTCATTAGACCCGGGTCGTGATAGAGGGTGAAGGAGGTCAAGCGTCGTCCTCTCTAGTGGTGATCCACACAGCAGGGATAGGAGAATTGGAAAGGCAAGCGTCCTCCTCTATAGTGGTGATCCACACAGCAGGGAGAGGAGAATTGGAAAGGCAAGCAAAGACTCTAGCCTCTGAGGCTCTGAATCCCTCCTATTTATATAGGTCCCCTATCAAACCCTAATGGATCCTCCTCTAATGCGTATTGGATCTGTATTCCCTCCTATTTATATAGGTCCCCTATCAAACCCTAATGGATCCTCCTCTAATGCGTATTGGATCTGTATCCAATAAGACAAGGGCTTCGTCGGATATCACATATCCGAACCTCTACTCATCGCAATGCCTACCATATTTGTGTGACCTTCTAGGCTCAATATGCTCAATATTGAGCTGTCCGTGAGTCATACACATCAGAACTCCTTCTAACTCAGCGAATTATTATCTCTGCAATAATTCACTTGACTCATCGACTACGGATAATTCACTTGACTCATCGACTACGGATGTACTAGTCCACTACGCCGTAGTCCCTAAACGATACAGGGGAATCCAACCCATTTGACCTATCTGTCCTCAGTTACCGTGTACCTATAGTCCCTCATCCATCTAATATTCCAGAGACCCTAGACGATACAGGGGAATCCAACCCATTTGACCTATCTGTCCTCAGTTACCATGTACCTATAGTCCCTATACCTATAGTCCCTCATCCATCTAATATTCCAGAGACCGTATATCAAGCATGGTGTTGTCAGACCCATATGATTTCTACTCGAGTCTCGCTCTAATCGGATTCTCCCGGAGAACTCTTTCTCTATCAACCCGAATGACCCTGGCCAAGGATATGTCTGAGCAAGAACACATGAGATATTCCTCTCATGACGCCGAGAGTGGATGATCCTCTATCGACACTCAATAGCCCTCGTAAGGTCGACTACCACTCCCAATGACCAACTGTACTAGATCTGGGATAGCCAAACCTTTAAGTCTGGTATCAAAAAGTGGAGCACTCATACAAGACATCCTTGGTGTCTCAAGTCTAAGTACCAGATACACCACTAGGACTACGGAATCGCTGTCCGACAATAAGGCATCATCAACTAATCAGTGAACTCATTCTCCAATGAGCATCTGTACTGTATCCGTAGCGTCCCTACACGAGCAGCTATGAGACCAACTGCATCCATCATATGGATGGGTATATAGCACACCAGTCTATCCGGTTATCACGATGTCCCTCTCGAGTAACCTATGATCGGGATTATTTAGGATATGTGTTTAAAGGTGAATCGATCTCATTATCGTAATCTTATCACGATCCGATTCCCATTGCACAAATCCAAGGACATCACAATATATATATGCACATATGCAATAGTTATAAAGTGATATACGCCAAAATATAATAAGCAAAAAGATTTTGTATCAAGTCACACATGCCATCACTCACGTGATTGGCTTGCTGGGCACCTATGACTAGCAATCTCCCACTTGACCTAAAGCCAATCACCTATGTGTCTGATCCCCATCAGACCCCTATGACGCTCAAAGACAATCTGAGACAACGGCTTTGTCAATGGATCTGTAATGTTATCTTCGGATGGAACTCTTTCCATTGCTACATCTCCTCGAGCTACGATCTCTCTGATAAGGTGGAACCTCCTCAGAACACTTCTTATGAGACCCGAGTTCCCTTATTTGAGTAATCGCCCCATAGTTGTCGCAATATAAGGAAGTCGACTTCTCGCTATCCGGCATGACTCCCAAATCTGTGATGAACTTCTTCACCCAGACTCCCTCCTTTGCTGCATCTAATGCAGCAATGTACTCCGCCTCTGTGGTCGAGTCAGCAGTGGTATCTTGCTTGGAACTCTTCCAGCACACTGCTCCTCCATTCAAGGTGTACACATACCCTGAATTCAACTTGCTATCATCGACATCAGACTGAAAACTTGAGTCAGTGTAGCCTTCAACCTTAAGGTTATTACCTCCATATACAAGTAAAAGATCCTTAGTCCTTCTCAATTACTTAAGGATACAATTTACTGCTTTCCAGTGCTCCAAGCTTGGATCCGCCTGATACCTGCTCGTGACACTCAGAGCATGCGTTATATCAAGCCTAGTACATAGCATGACATACATGATTGACCCTATTGCTGAGGCATAAGGTATCATATTCATGTTCACCCTTTCTTTTGGAGTCTTTGGGGACATACTCGTAGAAAGCGATATCCCATGTCTCATCGGTATGAGACCTCTCTTGGAATTTTCCATACCAAACCTTTTGACAATGGTTTCTATGTACCTGGACTGGGACAAGCCAAGCATCCTCTTGGATCTATCTCTATAGATTCAAATCCCCAAGATATAGGATGCTTCCCCTAAGTCCTTCATGGAGAAGTGTCTAGATAACCAAGCCTTTACTGTGGATAGCATTCCTACGTCGTTCCCAATGATGAGGATGTCATCCACATATAACACCAAAATAAGGTAATAGGACTCCCACTTACCTTCCTGTACACACAAGGCTCATCTTCGTTCTTAACAAAGTCATAAGATCCGATTGCCTCATCAAATCTTATGTTCCAACTTCGGGAAGCTTGCTTTAGTTCATAAATGGATCTAAGCAACCTACACACCTTATCTGAGCAGTTCTTGGACACGAATCCCTCAGGTTGCATCATATACACCTCCTCCTCGAGGTTCCCATTGAGGAATGCAGTTTTCACATCCATCTGCCAGATCTCATAATCATAGTGTGCTGCAATAGCCAATAGAATTCTGATGGATTTTAGCATTGCTACGGGTGAGAAGGTTTCGTCGTAGTCAACACCTTGCCTTTGACGATACCCCTTAGCCACTAGCATTGCTTTATAAGTCTCTACCTTTCCATCTACTTTGATCTTTTTCTTAAAGATCCACTTGCAACCGATGGGTACAATACCTTCAAGCGCATCAACTAGGTTTTAAACCTTATTGGAGTACATATAATCCATCTCAGAATTCATGGCTTCTTGCTACTTCCCAGAGTCTATACTCATAATAGCCTCCTCGTAGGTCTGAGGATCAATATCCTTAACATCCTCTCCTCTAATATTTCCCACATATCCTTCAGTAGGATGGGATACTCTATCAGACCTGCGTAAAGTTGAAACTTATGTATTAGGTACCTGAACAGACTCGTGCTGTAGAGTGGTGCTTGAGCTTGGTTCTCCAACCTCGCTCAACTCTATCATTCTCTCACTGTCTCCGCCAAGAATGTGTTCCTTCTCAAGGAACACTACTCTCTTAGCTACAAAGACCTTTTGGTCATCGAGATGATAGAAATAATACCCACAAGTTTCCTTGGGGTATCCCACAAATTTGCATCGCTCTGTCCTTGATTCTAACTTATCGGGGTTGTATCTTTTAACGTGGGTAGGGTAGCCCCAAATCTTAACAACCTTAAGATCAGGCTTTTTCCTTTTCCATATCTCATATGGTGTAGACACTACCGACTTAGTTGGAACTCTGTTCAGAAGGTAAGCTATGGTTTCTAGGGCATATCCCCAGAATAAGATGGGTAGGTCAGCGAAACTCATCATGGACCGTACCATATCTAATAACGTACGATTTCTCTTTGAAGAGACACCATTGAGCTGAGGTGTATAAGGAGGTATCCATTGGGATAATATCCCATGATCCTTGAGGAACTGAGTAAACTCTGTACTTAAGTACTCACCTCCTCGATCTGATCGAAGAGTTTTCATACTCTTTCCAGTCTGGTTCTCCACCTCATTCTTATACTCTCTGAATTTCTCAAAGGCCTCGGACTTGTACTTCATTAAGTACACATATCCATACCTTAAGAAATCATCAGTAAATGTAATGAAGTAGGAGTAACCTCCAATGGCATGAGTTGACATGGGTCCACATACATCACTATGTATGAGTTCCAACAACTCAGTGGCTCTCTCTCCAGTTCCACTAAATGGAGAGTTGGTCAGTTTTCCACTAATGCAAGGCTCACAAGTTGCATATGACACATTGTCGAATGGATCTAGATATCTATTATTTAGCAACTTTTGAATCCTTCTTTCATGGATGCGACCTAGCCTACAATGCCATAGGTATGCACTGTTCACCTCATTTCGTTTCCTCTTAGACACTTACATTCATGATATGTGGAGTAGTGTCTTGCATAAACAAACCTTTATGCAATATTCCTCTCGTCAATCTCCCCTCGGCTTTGCTAAAATTTATAATAAATTGTAGATGTAATAAGCAATACTGGTATCCAATACCAATGCACTATCACAAAAATATGCCAATTGGAGATTGATCATGAATGTACCTGAAGCTTCTCCAAGCTTCTATTTCGCCCTTTCTGCAAGGTACTCTTTGTAGTTCCTCTTCCAATGCCTATCTTTACCACAGTGGAAGCACTGGCCTTTGTCTTTTGCTGGGTCTTTCTTAGCAACCTTTGCTTTACCTGGTTTGCCCTTGCCCATTCCCTTCTTAAGGGACCTTTTTGCTTTCCTTTTCTTTTTGGTCTCACCAGTGTAGAAAACTGGCTTCTCTTTCTTAATAGTACTCTTTGCCTCCCTCAACATATTGAGGAGCTCTTGGAGAGTCACCTCAAGCTTGTTCATATTAAAATTCATTATGAACTGTGAAAAGGAATCTGGTAGGGACTGAAGCACAATGTCCACACACAAGTTATCCTCTAGGACCATTCCTAGACCTGTGAGTTTCTCTATCCACTCAATCATCTTTAGGACATGGTTCTGAACCGGTATCCCCTTAGTCATCCTAGCACAAAAGAGGCTCTTGGATATCTCATATCGTTGAGTCCTTCCCTGTTCCTCAAACAATTTACGGACATGTCGGAGAATGGATCTGGCATCCATCTTTTCATGTTGTCTCTGTAACTCAGGAGTCATAGAGCCAAACATATAGCACTGAGCAAGAGTGGAGTCATCAATGTACTTCACATAGCAAGCGATCTCATCCTCGCTTGCCCCTTCTTCGGGCGTAGGCATCACTGTATCAAGGACATACACGATTTTCTCCGCTGTGAGAACAATTCTCAAGTTACGGAGCCAATCCGTATAATTTGGACAAGTGAGGCGGCTGACATCAAGTATGCCACGTAAGGGATTTAAAAGCAACATTTTCTGAAAATAAAGATGCAGCAAAAATGAATAACATGCAGATTTTGCGAGAAATAAACTATCAAGATATGGACTTCTATCTTAATATGCTCCCACTATTTTACTAACGAGTCACGCGACACCCTCAGCACGTGAAACGGAAGTCTCCGGCAGACTTCTAGTGGGGATCAGGATCCAATCAGCGTCTTAGTATAACCTCGAGGGACTCGACCAATCACACTAAGCCTAAATGGTAGGCAACTCTTGCCGATCACAACTCCTTGTGATTCCCATCCTGTTCGGCCTCCGAATCACCATGGCCTCGAGGGACTCGACCAACCATGATGCTCGGTTAAGTCAACACCTTCGTTACAAGATGAGTCTGATTTGATGATATACCCTCGAGGGACTCGACCAAGCATACCATGCCCTTAGGTCATCGGTGACATCTCTATGTCGTAAGCAAGATAGCAAATCACGATATAGGTGAGTCTCGAGGGACTCGACCAACTCAACCTACACCGGGAATCGGTTCCTACTTATAACGATGGAAGGCCACGTGGGTCAATCTAATTGCCTCACGTTTACCGACTTAATATTATCGAGAGATGTTTCTATGATTTGGTCTCCTAATATGACATGTCACACATATACATATTTAATATATATCTACATCGCATGCAAATATATATACATATCTAGTATGTGTATAAGCAATTACACCAGATGATCATGGACCACAACCTAATATGATTAGGCCCGAGCCAGTAGGCCTAATCACTCACATCAAGATCTATGTGTGCAACGGTGCATCTCCATGCCCTGTGATCGTCCATCTCATCATCGTCGGTTCCGTCGACATCTTGATGCATCTTCATGCATCACGATCGTCCGTCTCGTGGGTCCCGCTATCGCATCCACGCTCCTGCTGCGCCTCCTCATGTGATTATAACTTAATCATAGGCACGCAGGCCCGACAATAAACGAGAAATATAATGGAGGCTCGCAGACCTCAATAATAATAATCACAAGTACACACATCACACGGTCCATGATCATCCATCCACACATCATACATCACATGTATAAATAATCATCTTCATGTAGGACTACTAGATAATAATAAAAATAATAATCAACTAAACCTTTTAATTAATTAATATTTTCTGAAATCAGGGACATGTAGGGAATTTCTCAATTCCTAAGGGTATTTTCATAATTTAGATAAAAGATAGAAATTGAAATTTCTCGAATTTATAGGGGCAAAACTATCTTTTTGCCCAAAACCCTAATTCCCTCTTACTATTGCCGCCGCTGCCACCCTGCTGGCGGCGGCCTATGCGGCGGGGCGAGGGCGCTGCCCTCGCTTGCAAGCGGCACGCCCGCTGGCGGCGCTGCCGTTGCAGGTGGGCGCCCCACGCGAGCGGTTCTGCCGGTGGGGCAACGCCCGTAGGCGGTGCTGTCCCGCCGGGTGGCCGCCCTTGTGAGGGGGGGGGGGGGGGGGGGGGGGGGGTGGGGGGTTTCGCCCGCGGGAGCATCGGTGGCAAGCGCCGCTGCCCTGCGACGCCTCACCCTGCTGGAGAAGTGGCCGCAGGCGCCTCTGCCCGCGGGCTGCCAGCCCCGCTGGATGCAAGCCTACTGCAAGCAGGCCGCCGGTCGGCTACTGTAGACGCAGGCCCTGTGCTGCCCGCCTTCGGTTGCGCTACACGTACGCTGATCGAGGGCAACAACTATTGCTGCCCTTCCTTGTTTTTGTTTCAATGATTTTGACGTCAAAATTCTTCCTAAACACAACACACACAGTTCAAAACCAATCATTCGCACGAACAACTTGGCTCTGATACCAATGTTGGGAAATCTTGGGAGCGACATCATATGCGCAGCGGAAGAACAAGAAAACAAAATCCCCTATTCCCAAAGAGATGTTCGTCGTCGTGTGAAGATTGGTGCGCAAAATCCGCGAAACTTAAAACTACGTATAGAGTATATTGTTTTACTTAGGGAGATCGTATATCCCTATTTCCTTGCAGATCCTTAGGAGAGGGTGAAGGAGGTCAAGCGTCCTCCTCTCTAGCGATGATCCACACAGCAGGGTTGCAACGACGCTCCTCAAAACTCCAGGCCTGCTTTGAGGTGGAGAGGGAGAGGAGAATAGGAAAGGCAAGCAAAGGCTCTAGCCTATGAGGCTCTGAATCCCTCCTATTTATAGAGGTCCCCTGTCAAACCCTAATGGGTCCTCCCCTAGTGGGTATTGGATCTGTATCCAATAAGACAATGGCTCCGTCGGATATCTCATATCCGAACCTCTACTCATCGCAATGCCTACCATATGTGTGTGACCCTCTAGGCCCAATATCGAGCTGGCCGTGAGTCATACCTGTAGAACTCCTTCTAACTTAGTGAATTATTATCTCTGTAATAATTCACTCGACTCATCGACTACAGATGTACTAGGCCACTACGCCGTATTCCCCAGACGATACAAGGGAATCCAATCCATTGGACCTGTCTGTCCTTAGTTACCGTGTACCTATAGTCCATCATCCATCTAATATCCCAGAGACAGTATATCGAGGATGGTGCTGTCAGACCCATACGGTTTCTACTCGAGTCTCGCTCTAATTGGATTCTCCCGGAGAACTCTTTCTCTCTCAACCCAAATGACCCTAGCCAGGGATTTATCTGAGCAAGAACACATGGGATATTTCTCTCATGACGCCGAGAGTGGATGATCCTCTATCGACACTCAATAGCCCTCGTAAGGTCGACTACCACTCCCAATGACCAGCAGTACTAGATCTGGGACAACCAAACCTATAAGTCTGGTATCCAAGAGTGGAGCACTCATACAGGATATCCTTGGTGTCTCAAGTCTAAGGACCAGATATACCACTAGGACTACGGAATTGCTGTCTGGCAATAAGGCATCATCAACCATCCAGCATTCCGTGAGCGGATCAATCAGTGAACTCATTCTCCAATGAGCACCTGTATTGTATCCCTAGTGTCCCTACACGAGCAGCTATGAGACCAACTGCATCCATCATATGGACGGGTATACAACACACCAGTCTGTCCGGTTATCACGATGTCCCTCTCGAGTAACCTATGACCGGGATTATTTAGGATATGTGTTTAAAGGTGAATCGATCTCATTATCGTGATCTCATCACAATCTGATTCCCATTGCACAAATCCAAGGACATCATAATATATGTATGCATTTATGCAATAGTTATAAAGTGATATACGCCAAAATATAATAAGAAAAAAAAATCTGTATCAAGTCACACGTGCCATCACTCACGTGATTGGCTTGCTGGGCACCTATGACTAGCAGTAACGAATTTAATTGATGTAGATTTATCATTTGATGAATTATTAAATGTTTTCCATGACTTATTTGATGAATGCAAAACAATTAGTAGAAAATATAAATTGTTAAAAAAGGAGCATGATAGTCTTATTAGAAATTTTGATAAATTAAAAACTGAATATCATGATAGTTTAGCTCCATGTATAAAATGTCATGATCTCGAAACTCTCCAAAAGGAGAACTTGCTACTTAAGAACACCTTGATGAAATTCGAGGTTGGTAGCAAGTCTTTGAATATGATCCTTACAAATAAAGGTCGCGTTCCTAAAAGAAGCGGAATCGGATTTGTGAGAAGTCATCACCAAAATCCAACCACCTTCATTAAAGGCCCTATCTTACATGTTCGGTACCAAAGTAAATGTAACTTTTATTACAAACATGGACATAGAACTTATTATTGTCCATTCAAGAAAGTTAGTCCGAACAAACTGATTTGGGTTCCTAAAGGAACCATGATACATTCTATACAATGTGATAAATAATTTAGATCAGTTTTTGAGGCACCCAAGATTAAATGGGTACCTAAAAATCATCCTTTCTTATAGAAACATATACCATCATAAGCTAGGAGCAAAAGGCATATGACCAGAGATCCATCTCAATTCTCTAAGCTCACTAGTATAGACGAAGGCTATGTCACCTTCGGAGACAACAACAAGGGTAAAATCATTAGCAAAGTAACCATAGGTAGCAAATACAACTTCTTTATTGAAGATGTTTTGTTAATTGATAGATTAAAATATAACCTCTTAAGCATTAGTCAATTGTGTGATAAAGGATATATTATTAAATTCGAATCTAATGCTTGCATTATTGAAAAACCACACAAGAACACATCTATGATTACATTAAAACAAAATAACGTATACACTATTGACATCAATGATCTTTGCAATGAAATGTGTTTTTCGGTTTTGAATGACGATGCTTGGCTTTGGCATAGGAGATTAGGTCATGCTAGCATGAAACTAATCACCCAAATTTCATCCAAAGAACTTATAAGAGGAATTCCTCATATCAAGTTTATCAAAGATAATGTGTGTGATGCTTGTCAATTAGGAAAACAAATAAAGGTAGCTTCAAATCTAAGAATCAAATAAGCACCTCTAGACCTTTGCAATTGATCCATATGGACTTATTCAGACCAATCTCTACATTAAGCCTAGGAGGTAGCAAATACACTTTTGTTATAGTAGATGATTATAGTAGATACACATGGACTTATTTCTTGAAACACAAAAGTGAATGCTTTAGATATTTCACCAAGTTTTGTAAACTTATTCAAAATGAAAAGGGTTTTATGATTTCATCAATTCGAAGTGATCACGGTGGTGAATTTCAAAACCGTGATTTCTAAGAATTTTGTGAATCTAATGGATACAACCACAACTTCTCTACTCTAAGAAATCCTCAACAAAATGGTGTAGTAGAAAGAAAGAATAGAAATTTACAAGAAATGGCAAGAACCATGTTGAATGAATATAGCCTACCCAAATATTTTTGGGCTGAAGCCATAAACACGGTATGCTATGTTATAAATAGAGTTCTAGTAAGACCATTACTCACCTTATGAGTTGTGAAACAACAAAAAACCAAATGTTTCATATTTTAAAGTTTTTAGGTGTAAGTGTTTTATCTTGAATGAAAAAGATGCCTTAGGAAAATTTGATGCTAAATCCGATGAAGGAATTTTTCTTGGTTATTCCTCGATTTCTAAAGCATTTCATATCTTCAATAAGAGAACTTTAATTATAGAAGAATCCATTCATGTTGTTTTCAATGAGATTTCCGAAATCAAGAAAAACGATTTTGATGATGATGTTAATTTCGATACTTTGAATTTAAATGAAACCCCTTCTCCAACTAGCAACTTGGATGCATCCACTTCCGAAACATCCTTACCCAAGGATTGGAAGTATGTAGATGCTCATCCTAAGGAGCTAATCATAAGAAACACATCTAAAGGGGTTCAAACACGTTCTTATCTTAAAAATTTTTGTGCCAACGCTGCTTTTCTCTCCCAAATTGAACCTAAATGTATTGATGAAGCCATGAAAGATGATTCATGGATTATCACAATGCAAGATGAGTTAAATCAATTTGAGAGAAATGAGGTGTGGAAGCTTGTTCATAGGCCAAATGACCATTTAGTTATTGGTACTAAATGGGTCTTTAGAAACAAGCAAGATGAATCTGGTATCATGGTTAGAAACAAGGCTAGATTAGTGGCCAAAGGTTTCAACCAAGAAGAAGGTAATGATTATGAAGAAACTTTTGCTCTTGTGGCTCGATTCGAAGCCATAAGGATGCTCCTCGCCTATGCTAGTAGTAATAATTTTAAGTTGTTTCAAATGGATGTTAAAAGCGCTTTTCTTAATGGCTTTATTTTCGAAGAAGTTTATGTTTTACAACATCCCGAATTTGAGAATAATAGTCTTCCTAATCATGTGTTTAAATTAACTAAAGCTCTCTATAGTTTAAAACAAGCCCCAATGGCTTAGTATGAGAGACTTAGTTCTTTTCTTATTGAAAATAATTTCTCTAAAGGTAAGGTCGATACTATATTGTTTATCAAAAATTTTGAAAATAATTTTCTCATTGTTCATATTTATGTTGATGATATTATCTTTGGTTCTATGAATGAATCTCTTTATGAATCTTTTGCTAAAACTATGAGCCTTGAATTTGAAATGAGTTTGATGGGAGAATTAACCTTCTTTCTAGGTCTACAAATTAAGCAACTAAGCAATGACATCTTTATTAGTTAAACTAAATATGATTTAGATTTGCTAAAAAGATTTAATATGGATAGCTCAAAAGCTATCAATACTCCTATGAGTACCTCCACCAAGTTAGAAATCTGCAACTAGACCGAATATCATGTTCAGTGTAGGACTTTGTGCTTGGTTTCAATCGAATCCTAAGATATTTCATCTCAAAGCTGTTAAAAGAATACTTAGATATCTTAAAGGTACCACAAATCTAGGATTATGGTATCCAAAATTCGAGAATTTTGAGCTAATTGCTTATACTAATGTGGATTTTGCTAGTTGTAGACTAGATAGAAAAAGCACATTAGGAATATGTCAATTTTAAGGACATGCTTTTGTTTCCTGGTCATCTAAGAAACAAAACTCGGTTGCACTATCAATAACCGAAGCTGAGTATATTGTAGCTAATGCATGTTGTGCACAAGTTATATGGATGAAAAACACCTTAGAAGATTATAAAGTTCATCTTAAAAATATTTCTATTAAATATGATAACATAAGTACAATATGCTTAACAAAGAATCTCATTCAACACAAGTGTAATATTGATATTAGATATCACTTTATAGGAGATCATGCCACTAATCATGATATAATTATAGAGTTCATTAATACTAAATATCAACTAGTTGATATTTTTACAAAGCCTTTAAGTGAAGAACAATTTGATTTCATTAGAAGAGAATTAGGAATGTTGATTTGTCCGAATGCATGAATTTATTGAATTTATTTTTCAGACTTTCTTGATTCTATGATTCAATCACTTAATGAAGAAAATCTCATGATACGAATTTTACTTCAATAACATGTTGGAAATTGTGTGTTTTGGATGAAAAAATTTCCATGATGATTAGCATGTTTTACCTCCATGATTGTGTTTGAAAAGCCTTGGCAAAACTTTGTCCGAATGCATGAATTTCATTTTTGGACTTTCTTGATCCTAACAATGCATGATTTTGTATTTCTCTTCCGGATTAAATGTATTTCTTAAATGGAGCTTTCATAAGCATATGTCATATAGAGTTTGTTTCATATCATTAACATATGGAATCAATTAACAAATGCATCTCTCATAGACTTATCGTGTGAAAAATATTTTTTTGAGAAATGGATTTGATGAAATGATTCCTTCTTATGAATTCCTTCTTGAAAAAGGAAGATCTTTTTTAACACTTGCAAGGATTTGATTCACATACATATCTTGATCCTTGCAAAATAAAGTGTGATTTAATCTCTTATCGATTTTAACATCATTCAAATAAGCTCACAAATGGCTTTCCTCCTTCATGCAAAAAGATAATGACAAATAAAAAGGAAGAAGTAATGAAAGCTATCTCCATGTCATGTTTTCCTTGAGATGTTTGTATAATTGGTATCCTATCACTCATTGTTGAAAAATGACATGAATCATTACCGCACTTATGCTTAAAGATTGCTTAAATAGTTCTCCTTTTTGTTGATGATAAAGGGGGAGAAATACATGGTAAATTGATGATAGAATTGCTATGAGTGCCATATTTGAATTAATTAAGATATCAAGAGCTTACATCACAATTCTACATGTTGATATCTTACCATATGATGAATTGCTACGATTGCTATCTTTTATATTTGAAATGTAAAACCTGAAAATGGATGTCAAGCCTTGATATCATTTTCAGAGAGATACATCATGATAGGAAGTATGATGGGAGTATTGATAAGGTTAAACAATCTTAACTTATCAATATGTCTCTTGAATTCAAAGGCTTTGAATTTAAGAATGACTTATCTCAAGTATGGCATATAGATAAGGGGAGTTAAGGTTAACTCCGTTATCAATTGATTGTCATCATCAAAAAGGGGGAGATTGTTAAATCTCGGATTTTGATGATGAAGTCAATTATCATTTGTTATCTAATCCATATGTTGAGATAAGTGTGCAGAATTAACTACGATGGAAGTAAGACATGTAGTAGGAGTTGCACCGGAGTCAAGACCATGATCACATTAGGGGTTCGAGAGTTCGACGGAAGTCCGAATGGTCATCGGAGGTTCTGCGGGAATAAATCTTAGAAGTCCAGGGGTTTGCCGGAAGTCCGCCGGAGCATTGCCGAGGGTTCGTTGGATGTTTGCCGGAAGCTCGCCGGAAGAAGAGATTGACACACCGGAGCAAGTTGCAGTATTAATCTCTTAAATATCGTAGTTAGTGTGTAGGTTAAGTTAGGAATGGGAGATGATCCCATTAACTTAATCTAGGGGCAATTGGGCCCTTGATAGACACAAATTGGGCCGAATGGATCAACCCATTCGAACCCAGAATTCCTGGCTGGTGGTGGCACCGCCTAGGAGCTCAGTCTCCCAAGAATACTGGGTGGTGGTACTGCCCCTGTCAGGTGGTGGTACCGCTTAAGTTCAATCTCCGAGCTATGTTAGGTGGTAGTACCACCCAGTTATGGCGGTACTACCACCAGGACCCTGGAAATATGGGAGATGATATTTTTGAGCTCCAAATTCAAACCAATTGGGTCTTATATAAACCCAGTTGGGAAATCATGGGGGGCGACATCATATGCGCAGAGGAAGAACAAGAAAACAAAAATCCCCGATTCCCAAAAAGATGTTCGTCGTCGTGCGAAGATTGGTGCGCAAAATTCCGCAAAACACAAAACTGCGTATAGAGATTGTGTTACCTAGGGAGATCGTATATCCCTGTTTCCTTGCAGATCCTTAGGAGAGGGTGAAGGAGGTCAAGCGTCCTCCTCTCTAGCGGTGATCCACACAGTAGGGTTGCGATGACCCTCCTCAAAACTCCAAGCATACTCTGAGGTGGAGAGGGAGAGGAGAATAGGAAGGGCAAGCAAAGACTCTAGCCTATGAGGCTGTGAATCCCTCCTATTTATAGAGATCCCGTGTCAAACCCTAATGGGTCCTTCCCTAGTGGGTATTGGATCTGCATCCAATAAGACAAGGGGAATCCAATCCCATACGGTTTCTACTCAAGTCTCGCTCTAATCGGATTCTCCCGGAGAACTCTTTCTCTCTCAACCCGAATGACCCTGGCCAGGGATTTGTCTGAGCAAGAACACATGGGATATTCCTCTCATGACGCCGAGAGTGGATGATCCTCTGTCGACACTCAATAGCCCTCGTAAGGTCGACTACCACTCCCAATGACCAGTTGTACTAGATATGGGACAGCCAAACCTATAAGTCTGGTATCAAAGAGTGGAGCACTCATACAGGACATCCTTGGTGTCTCAAGTCTAAGGACCAGATACACCACTAGGACTACGGAATCGCTGTCTGACAATAAGGCATCATCAACCATCCAGCATTCCGTAAGCGGATCAATCAGTGAACTCATTCTCCAATGAGCACTTGTACTGTATCCCTAGTGTCCCTACACGAGCAGCTATGAGACCAACTGCATCCATCATATGGACGGGTATACAGCACACCAGTCTATCCGGTTATCACGATGTCCCTCTCGAGTAACCTATGACCGGGATTATTTATGATATATGTTTAAAGGTGAATCGATCTCATTATCGTGATCTCATCACGATCCAATTCTCATTGCACAAATCCAAGGACATCACAATATATATATGCATTTATGCAATAGTTATAAAGTAATATACACCAAAATATAATAAGCAAAAAGATTCTGTATCAAGTCACACGTGCCATCACTCACGTGATTGGCTTGCTGGGAACCTATGACTAGCAATCTCCCACTTGACCTAAACCCAATCACTTATGTGTCTGATCCCCATCAAACTCCTGTGACACTCAAAGACAATCTGAGACAACGGCTTTGTCAGTGGATCTGCAATGTTATCTTCGGATGAAACTCTTTCCACTACAACATCTCCTCGGGTTACGATCTCTCTGATAAGCTGGAACCTCCTCAGAACACTTCTGATGAGACTCGAGTTCCCTTATTTGAGTAACCGCCCCATAGTTGTCGCAATATAAGGAAGTCGACTTCTCGCTATTCGGAACGACTCCCAAATCTGTGTTGAACATCTTCACCCAGACTCCCTCCTTTGCTGCATCTGATGCAGCAATGTACTCCGCCTCTGTGGTCGAGTCAGCAGTGGTATCTTGCTTGGAACTCTTCCAGCACACTGCTCCTCCATTCAAGGTGTACACATACCCTGAATTCGACTTGCTATCATCGACATTAGAATGAAAACTTGAGTCAGTGTAGCCTTCAACCTTAAGGCTATTACCTCCATATACTAGTAAAAGATCCTTAGTCCTTCTCAAGTACTTAAGGATACACTTTACTGCTTTTCAGTGCTCCAAGCCTGGATCCGCCTAATACCTGCTCGTGATACTCAGAGCATGCGCTATATCAGGCCTAGTACATAGCATGGCATACATGATAGACCCTATTGTTGAGGCATAAGGTATCATATCCATGTTCGCCCTTTCTTCTGGAGTCTTTGGGGACATACTCGTAGAAAGCGATATCCCATGTCTCATCGGTATGAGACCTCTCTTGGAATTTTCCATGCCAAACCTTTTGACAATAGTTTCTATGTACCTGGACTGGGACAAGCCAAGCATCCTCTTGGATCTATCTCTATAGATTCTAATCCCCAAAATATAGGATGCTTCCCCTAAGTCCTTCATGGAGAAGTGTCTAGATAACCAAGCCTTTACTATGGATAGCATTCCTACATCATTCCTAATGATGAGGATGTCATCCACATATAACACCAAAAAGGTGATAGCGCTCCCACTTACCTTTCTGTATACACAAGGCTCATCTTCGTTCTTAACGAAGTCATAAGATCTGATTGCCTCATCAAATCTTATGTTCCAACTTCGGGAAGCTTGGTTCAGTCCATAAATGGATCTAAGCAACCTACACACCTTATCTGGGCAGTTCTTGAACACGAATCCCTCAGGTTGCATCATATACACCTCCTCCTCGAGGTTCCCGTTGAGGAATGCGGTTTTCACATCCATCTGCCAGATCTCATAATCATAGTGTGCTGCAATAGCCAATAGAATTCTGATGGATTTTAGCATTGCTACGGGTGAGAAAGTTTCGTCGTAGTCAACACCTTGCCTTTGACGATACCCCTTAGCCACTAGCCTTGATTTATAGGTCTCTACCTTTCCATCTACTCCGATCTTTTTCTTAAAGATCCACTTGCAACCGATGGGTACAATACCTTCGGGCGCATCAACTAGGTTCCAAACCTTATTGGAGTACATAGAATCCATCTCAGAATTCATGGCTTCTTTCCACTTCCCGAAGTCTATACTCATAATAGCCTCCTCGTAGGTCTGAGGATCAAAATCCTCTACATCCTCTGCTCTAATATGTCCCACATATCTCTCAGGAGGATGGGATACTCTATCAGACCTGCGTAAAGTTGATACTTGTTTATTAGGTACCTGAACAGACTCGGGCTGTAGAGTGGTTCTTGAGCTTCGTTCTCCAACCTCACTCAATTCTATCATTCTCCCACTATCTCCGTAAAAAATGTGATCCTTCTCAAGGAACACTGCTCTCTTAGCTACAAAGACCTTTTGGTCCTCGAGATGATAGAAATAATACCCACAAGTTTCCTTGGGGTATCTCACAAATTTGCATCGCTCTGTCCTTGATTCTAACTTATCGGGGTTGTGTCTTCTAACATGGGCAGGGCAGCCCCAAATCTTAACAACCTTAAGATCAGGCTTCTTCCCTTTCCATATCTCATATGGTGTAGACACTACCGACTTAGTTGGAACTCTATTCAGAAGGTAAGCTGCGGTTTCTAGGGCATATCCCCAGAATGAGATGGGTAGGTCAGCGAAACTCATCATGGACCGTACAATATCTAATAATGTACGATTTCTCCTTTCAGAGACACCATTGAGCTGAGGTGTATAAGGAGGTGTCCATTGGGATAATATCCCATGGTCCTTGAGGAACTGAGTAAACTCTGTACTTAAGTATTCACCTCCTCGATCTGATCGAAGAGTTTTGATACTCTTTCCAGTCTGGTTCTCCACCTCATTCTTATACTCTCTGAATTTCTCAAAGGCCTCGGACTTGTACTTCATTAAGTACACATATCCATACCTTGAGAAATCATCAGTAAATGTAATGAAGTAGGAGTAACCTCCAATGGCATGAGTTGACATGGGTCCACATACATCACTATGTATGAGTTCCAAAAACTCATTGGCTCTCTCTCCAGTTCTACTAAATGGAGATTTGGTTAGTTTTCCACGAATGCAAGGCTCACAAGTTGCATATGACACATAGTCGAATGGATCTAGATATCCATCATTTAGCAACTTTTGAATCCTTCTTTTATGGATGTGACCTAGCCTACAATGCCACAGGTATGCACTGTTCAACTCATCTCGTTTCCTTTTGGACACATTTACATTCATGATATGTGGTGTGGTGTCTAACATAAATAAACCATTATGCAATGTTCCTTTCGTGATGATCTTATCATCTAATAATATCGAACAACCATTGTTCTCAAAAATAAATTTATATCCACTAACTGTTAAACATGAAATGGAGATAATGTTTTTGATAATAGAAGGAACAAAATAACATGCATTTAATGCAATAAAAGCTCCACTAGGCATATGTAGGGCGACCTCGCCAACAGCTAATACAGCAACTTTTACTCCATTACCCATCTTGAGGTCCATCTCGCCTCTCTCTAGTCTCCTAGGCCTTGCTAGAACCTGCAACGAATTACATATATGATAAGCACTACCGGTATCTAATACCCATGTGTTATCATAAGAGTCTGACAAATGGAGACTGATCATGAATGTACCTGAAGCTTCATTAAGCTTTTGTTTCGTCCTTTCTGCAAGGTACTCTTTGCAGTTTCTCTTCCAATGCCCATCTTTACCATAGTGGAAGCACTGGCCTTTGTCCTTTGCTGGGTCTTTCTTAGCAACCTTTGCTTTACCTTGTTTGCCCTTGCCCTTTCCCTTCTTAAGGGACCTTTCTACTGTCATTTTCTTTCTGGTCTCACCAGTGTAGAGAACTGGCTTCTCTTTCTTAATAGTACTCTCTGCCTCCCTCAACATATTGAGGAGCTCTGGGAGAGTCACCTCAAGCTTGTTCATATTAAAATTCATTATGAACTATGAAAAGGAATCTGGTAGGGACTGAAGCACAATGTCCACACACAAGTTATCCTCTAGGACCATTCCTAGACTTGTGAGTTTCTCTATCCACTCAATCATCTTTAGGACATGGTTCTGAACCGGTGTCCCCTCAGTCATCCTAGCGCGGAAAAGGCTCTTGGATATCTCATATCGTTGAGTCCTACCTTGTTCCTCAAACAATTTGCGGACATGTAGGAGAATGGATATGGCATCCATCTTTTCATGTTGTCTCTGTAACTCTGGAGTCATAGAGCCCAATATATAGCACTGAGCAAGAGTGGAGTCATCAATGTACTTCACATAGCGAGTGATCTCATCCTCGCTTGCCCCTTCTACGGGCGTAGGCATCACTGTATCAAGGACATACACGATTTTCTCCGCTGTGAGAACAATTCTCAAGTTACGGAGCCAATCCGTATAATTTGGACCAATGAGGCGGTTGACATCAAGTATGCCACGTAAGGGATTTGAAAGCGACATTTTCTGAAAATAAAGATGCAGTAGAAATGAATAACATGCAGATTTTGCAAGAAATAAACTATCAAGATATGGACTTATATCTTAATATGCTCCCACTATTTTACTAACGAGTCACGCAACACCCTCAGCACGTGAAACGGAAGTCTCCAGCAGACTTCTAATGGGGATCAGGATCCAATCAGCGTCTTAGTGTAACCTTGAGGGACTCGACCAATCACACTAAGCCTAAAAGGTAGGCAACTCTTGCCGATCACAACTCCTTGTGATTCCCGTCCTGTTCGGCCTCCGAATCACCATGGCCTCGAGGGACTCGACCAACCATGATGCTCGGTTAAGTCAACACCTTCGTTACAAGATGAGTCTGATTTGATGATATACCCTCGAGGGACTCGACCAAGCATACCATGCCCTCAGGTCACCGGTGACATCTCTATGTCGTAAGCAAGACAGCGAATCGCGATATAGGTGAGTCTCGAGGGACTCGACCAACTCAACCTACACCGGGAATCGGTTCCTACTCATAATGATGGAAGGCCACGTGGGTCAATCTAATTGCCTCACGTTTACCGACTTAATATTATTGAGAGATGTTTCTATAATTTGGTCTCCTAATATGACATGTCACACATATACATATTTAATATATATCTACATCGCATGCAAATATATATACATATCTAGTATGTGTATAAGCAATCACATCAGATGATCATGGACCACAACCTAATATGATTAGGCCCGAGCCAGTAGGCCTAATCACTCACATCAAGATCTATGTGTGCAACGGTGCATCTCTATGCCCTGTGATCGTCCATCTCGTCCTCGTCGGTTCCGTCGACATCTTGATGCATCTCCATGCATCACGATCGTCCGTCTCGTGGGTCCCGCTATCGCATCCACGCTCCCGCTACGCCTCCTCATGTGATTACAACTTAATCATAGGCACGCAGGCCCGACAATAAACGAGAAATATAATGGAGGTTCGCATACCTCAATAATAATAATCACAAGTACACACAGTCCATGATCATCCGTCCACACATAATACATCACATGTATAAATAATCATCATCATGTAGGACTACTAGATAATAATAAAAATAATAATCAACTAAACCTTTTAATTAATTAATATTTTTCTGAAATCAGGGACATGTAGGGAATTTCTCAATTCCTAAGGGTATTTTCATAATTTGGACAAAATACATAAACTGGAATTTCTCAAATTCCGAGGGGCAAAACTATCTTTTGCCCAAAAAACCCTAATACCCTTTCCCCTTTTCGCTGTTGCCGCCGTCGCCACCCTGCCGGCGGCGGCCTGTGCGGCGGGGCGAGGGCACTGCCCTCGCCTGCAGGCGGCACGCCCGCTGGCGGCGATGCCGCTACGGGTGGGTGCCCCCTTCGGGCGCCGCTGCCTCCGCAGACGGTGCTGTACCGTCGGGCGGCTGCCCTTGTGGGGGGGTTTCGCCCGCGGAAGCAGCGGCGCCTCTGCCCGTGGGCTGCCAGCCCCGCCAGCAGCAAGCCTGCTTCAAGCATACCGCCGGCCGGCTGCTGCAGGCACAGCGCTTGCGCATGCGCCGGCGCTGTGCTGCCTGGCTGCGGCTGCGGTTGCCGCTATAGGCATGCAGATCGAGGGCAGCAACTGTTGCTGCCCTTCCTCGCTTTTGCGTCAACGATTTTGACGTCAATATTCTTCCTAAACACAACACACGTAGTTCAAAACCAATCATTCGCACGAACAACCTAGCTATGATACCATTGTTGGGAAATCATGGGGGGTGACATCATATGCGCAGCGGAAGAACAAGAAAACAAAAATCCCCAATTCCCAAAAAGATGTTCGTCGTCGTGCGAAGATTGGTGCGCAAAAATCCGCAAAACACAAAACTGCGTATAGAGATTGTGTTACCTAGGGAGATCGTATATCCCTGTTTCCTTACAGATCCTTAGGAGAGGGTGAAGGAGGTCAAGCGTCCTCCTCTCTAGCGGTGATCCACACAGTAGGGTTGCGACGACCCTCCTCAAAACTCTAGGCCTACTCTGAGGTGGAGAGGGAGAGGAGAATAGGAAGGGCAAGCAAAGACTCTAGCCTATGAGGCTGTGAATCCCTCCTATTTATAGAGATCCCGTGTCAAACCCTAATGGGTCCTTCCCTAGTGGGTATTGGATCTGCATCCAATAAGACAAGGGCTCCGTCGGATATCTCATATCCGAACCTCTACTCATCGCAATGCCTACCATATGTGTGTGACCCTCTAGGCCTAATATCAAGCTGGTCGTGAGTCATACCTGTTAGAACTCCTTCTAACTCAGTGAATTATTATCTTATTATCTCTGTAATAATTCACTCGACTCATCGACTACGGACGTACTAGGCCACTATGCCGTAGTCCCCAGACGATACAGGGGAATCCAATCCATTGGACCTGTCTGTCCTCAGTTACCATGTACCTATAGTCCCTCATCCATCTAATATCCCAGAGACCGTATATCGAGCATGGTGCTGTCAGACCCATACGGTTTCTACTCAAGTCTCGCTCTAATCGGATTCTCCCGGAGAACTCTTTCTCTCTCAACCCGAATGACCCTGGCCAGGGATTTGTCTGAGCAAGAACACATGGGATATTCCTCTCATGACGCCGAGAGTGGATGATCCTCTGTCGACACTCAATAGCCCTCGTAAGGTCGACTACCACTCCCAATGACCAGTTGTACTCGATCTGGGACAGCCAAACCTATAAGTCTGGTATCAAAGAGTGGAGCACTCATACAGGACATCCTTGGTGTCTCAAGTCTAAGGACCAGATACACCACTAGGACTACGGAATCGCTGTCTGACAATAAGGTATCATCAACCATCCAGCATTCCGTAAGCGGATCAATCAGTGAACTCATTCTCCAATGAGCACCTGTACTGTATCCCTAGTGTCCCTACACGAGCAGCTATGAGACCAGCTGCATCCATCATATGGACGGGTATACAGCACACCAGTCTATCCGGTTATCACGATGTCCCTCTCGAGTAACCTATGACCGGGATTATTTATGATATATGTTTAAAGGTGAATCGATCTCATTATCGTGATCTCATCACGATCCGATTCCCATTGCACAAATCCAAGGACATCACAATATATATATGCATTTATGCAATAGTTATAAAGTGATATACTCCAAAATATAATAAGCAAAAAGATTCTGTATCAAATCACACGTGCCATCACTCACGTGATTGGCTTGCTGGGCACCTATGACTAGCAAACCCCTCCCTTTCCTACATGAAAGGGCACTGAAATCTTGATCTTATTCTAAGAATTTGAGAGCTCATAAGTGTTGTAAAAGGCCAAAAGTTCTTCTCCCTCTTTTCATCTAAGTTTTGATCATTCAAGAGAGGAGTGAAAATCTGTAAGGGTTGTCTCCTAAGCCCGTTAAAAGGAGTAAAGCTGTAAAAGGGTAGTTGGCCTTCGCCTATTGAAGGAAGGCCTCTAGTGGACTTTGGTGACCTCATCGGAGGAGGAAGCCAAAAGTGGATGTAGGTCAAGATTGATCGAATCACTCTAAATCTCGGTTTGCATTTATATTCTGCTCTCTATCTTAATTGCAAACTGCCTCCATTTCTTTTCTTCAATTGTACTTTGCTTAATCTTAAGTTGAAGAACTTTCTAAAATAGTTTTTCATCGAAAGTGTTTTTATCGTATGAATGTCGTTTTAAATCGTCGAAAGTTATCTGCTGCACTAACTCACCGGCCCCGCACCCCCCCCCCCCCCTCCCCCTCTTAGTGCTTTTGATCCTAACAGTTATCCCAACCAAGGCCTTGACTCATCTGCTACATCTTTGAAGTTTTTAACATATTATCTACTCTTTCAGTATCTCAATCTTTCAACATTTTTTCCAAACTTTTGACACATCACCCTATCTTCTTATATATCACTCAATCATCCAGCATATCGACTTCACCATGACATTTGATCTTTCAAATACGATATATGATTCTTCTGACATAATGCCTGAACCTTTTGCATGAAGTATGTTTTTTGGTACGTTGACTAATCCTTCAACTTGATATTTAATTTTTGGCGCAAAAATCTTCCAACACAATATCTAACTCTCTTACTTGATATTTAGCCCTTTAGTGGTTTGAGTCTATAATCAAAGTATTTCTTACATCACTTTTCTCAAAAGGATACTAGTTCATCACATTCATCAATTGATTTTATCAATAAAATTCAGGTTTCAATAATCTTTTACTTTTTATTATGACAATCAATTGATGATGGAATTTTAATAAGACTCCTCAAGTTTACATGTAATCTTGATACAAGAAATGATAAACTTGAACTCAACTAAAAAGAACATATATCCTTTCAAATGCTTATCTTAAATTCAAGTTGATCTTATCAATATTATGATTTAATTATTTCAAGCTCAAATATCAATATATAATCGAGTTTCGAATTTCAAAATATAATATGCAATCATCTTCAATATATAATGTCAACCATTAGTAATAAACAAAAGATAAGCACAAGTTAACTATTCATGTGTTAAACATATAAAATATGTCAAACATGAGTTACATGCTAGTTATAGGTGTCCTACAAGCCAATTACGTGAGTGATGACACGTGTGACATAATACATATTCTTTTTGTTTATTATATTATTTAATATTTTATCACTTTATATTTCTTATTGCATGAATATATATTGTGATGTACATGGATCTGTGTAATGGGAATCAGATCATGATGAGATCACAATAATGAGACCGATTCGCCTTTAAACACAGATCCTAAATAATCCCGGTCATAGGTTACTAGAGAGGGGCATCGAGATAACCGGATAGACTAGTATACTATATACTTGTCCATATAATGGAGAAAGCTAGTCTCATTGCTGCAAAAGCTATGAATGCTTTGTTTTGTGCTCTTGATAAAAATGAATTTAATCGAGTTTCTATATGCAAAACTGCACATGAGATTTGGCACACACTCGAAGTCACACACATAGGCACAAGTAGGGTTAAAGTGTCAAAAATTAATGTTTTGGTATATAATTTTGAGTTGTTTCGAATGAAACCAAGCAAAACTATTGGAGACATGTACACCCATTTTACAGATGTTGTCAACGGTTTAAAAGCACTTGGTAAAGGTTTTTCTAATATTGAACTTGTTAATAAAATACTAAGACCCCTTCTGAAAAGTTGGGATCCAAAAATGATGGCAATACAAGAAGCAAATGACCTAAACAGCTTTGCTTTTGAAGAACTTATCGAGTCATTAATAACCTACGAAATAACATGCAAGTCACATGATGAATATGATAAACATGAGAATAACCTTCCAAAGAATAGGAAGGATATGATACTTAGAACTAAAGAAGATCACTCAAGCGAAAGCTCAAGTGATGATGAGGACTTGGCACTTCTAACAAGAAAATTCAAAAGATTCACAAGAAGAAACAAAACAAATTTTGTAAAATAAGATACTAAGTACAAAAATAAACTTAAAAAGAACACAATCATATGCTACAAATGCAAGAAGCCAAGGCACTTCAAAAATGAATATTCCCAAGTGAAGAAGAAGCTATCAAAGAAAAAAAAGACACTCAAAGTGACTTGGGATGATTCAAGTGCATCCGAAGATAAGGAGCCAACCAAAACAGAAGAAGTTGTAATCTACGCATTAATGGCATTTGGCGACAAGGTAAGTGACTCAATCGAAGCTCATTTATCTTTTGATGAATTATTAAGTGCATTTCATGATTTTTTTTATTATTATAAATTAGTTAGTAAAAAATATAAATTATTAAAAAAGGAGTATGGTTCTCTTGTTAGTGAATTTGATAAATTAAAAAATGAGCATGATGATTGTTGAATCTCGGATTTTGATGATGTAACCAATTGGTAGTATTTATGATTTAATCTGTATTTTGAGTGGCACAGGAAGCTTCAATCAGGGAGAGAATTATAGCAGAAAGAATCATGTTGGGTCGGAGAAAAACACGTCAAAAGATTGGACGTCGGGCCGGAGGATCGGTCGACATATCAACAGAAGGCTTCGGGCCATGGTTTCGAGCATCGAGATAAGAATAGTGGATATTGGACCATGGACATCAGAGTTGTAGAGTTTAACTGGCCAATTTGGCAATAAGCTACAAGAGAGGGTGATGCGTCGAAGAATCAGACAATGCGTCGATGGACCAATGACATGCTGGACAACATGATTCAAACTTAGTAATAATTGTTTAGATCGAAGTGTGTTTTATATATGCAGGATTAACTATGATAGCAAGGCATAAAGTAAAATGAAGTCTTGGAGTCAAGAACATGATTTCGTTGGGAGTTCGAGAGTTCGTTGGAAGTTCGGACGTTCATCGAAATTTCTGCCAGAATTGACAGAGAAGTCCTGGAGCTTGCCAAAGAAGCTCATCAAAACTTGCTAAGAAGATCATCATGAAGTCCAAGAGCTTATCGGGAGTCCGCCAGAACAATGTCGAGAGATCATCGGAAGTTCGCCGGAAGATCGCCGGAAGCTCGCTGGAAGAAACCTAGACTTACGAACTTTGTTTAGCTTAGTAAATGTCTTAAAATTTATATTAGCATATAATTGGGATTATAATTGGGCCAACCCAATTAGGAGATATTTGGGCCCATGTTTTCGTTGTGTTGGGCCAAGAGAAAGGCCCAAACAATGACCAAACAAGTGAAATCATCGTGGTATAGTCTCCGAGACTATGTCAGGCGATGGTACCGCCAGTCTGGGCGGTGGTACCACCTACACAATCTTCTAGGCGATGGTATCACTAGACTGGGTGGTGGTACCACCCAGTGTCAAGCTGCAGGTGGTGGTACCGCCCAGTGTAGGCGGTGGTACTACCCGTACCCTGAAATTTTAGGGGATTTGAATTTTGACTCCATTTTTGAAGTCATTTGGGGTCTACAAATACCCTAGCTATACCTGCATAGAGAAGCAAGAAAAGTGAACAAAAACTCTATATTTCTAGAGTTGAAAACCCTTGTAAAATATAGAGTCCCTCCTCCTAAAGTTTAGTGACCATTCTAAGGGAGAGTGTGAGGGATGCTTTGTAAAAAAGGGGTGTAAAGGTTTTTTCTTGAGCCTGCAAAAGGAGAATAGAGTTGTAAGAAGGAGGTTGATCTGCGCCTATTAAAGGAAGATCTTTAGTGGATGCCGATGGCCTCGACGGAAGGGGAATCGACGGAGTGGATGTAGGTCACGGTGACCGAACCACTATAAATACTTGGTTTGCATTTCTATTCTTGCTATTTACCTTCACTACAAACTACTTACTTGTTTTACTTCGATTACACTTACAAATATAATTTTAAAGTTAACATCTCTCTGAAACGATTTTCGTCCAAATTGGTTTTATCGTACGAAGAATTTTTTTAAACCGACGTAATCTTTCCGCTGCACTAATTCACCTCCCCTCTTAGTGCCGACTCGTTCCTAATAGTTGGTATCAGAGCCATGTATTTCTCATTTGGTTTAACACCCTAGAAAAATGGCTCTTTTTAGCTTTCAAGAGGGTCACTCTCTCATTCATCCTCCTTTGTTCAATGGGACGGACTACACATATTGAAAAACTCGAATGAGAGTTTTCTTGCTTTCGTTGGATTTGAATTTATGGAATATTGTCGAAAGCGGTTTTCGAAGGTCATCTCTTCCATTGAACTATTGGAATGATTTGGATAAGAAGACTTTTTCATTAAATGCTAGAGCTATGAATGCTCTATTTTGTGCTTTAGATAAAAAAGAATTCAATCGGATTTCTATGCACAAAACGATTTTCGATATTTAGCACACTCTTGAAATCACACACTAAGGCACTACTAGAGTTAAAGATTCTAAAGTCAATCTTTTAATGCATGATTGTGAACTATTTCGAATGAAGCCGAGCGAAACCATTATTGATATGGACACCCGTTTTACAGATGTCATCAATGGTTTAAAAACACTTGGTAGAAGTTTTTTAGATTTTGAACTTATAAACAAAATTTTACATTCTCTTAATAAGAGTTGGGATCTGAAAGTAACCACAATACAAGAGGCAAAAGATCTCAATAATTTTTCACTTGAAGAACTTTTTGGTTCATTGATGACATATAAAATGGTGCACAATGCACAAAACGAACTTGAAAACAACCTTCCAAAGAACAAGAAGGATTTAGCACTTCGAACAAAAGAAGACCACTCTAGCATAAGCTCAAGTGATGATGAACTTGGACTCCTCACTATGAAATTTAAAAAGTTCATGAAACAAAAATTAAAGAACAAAAAGAATGTAACTTCTTGCTATGAACACAAGAAAAAGGAAGCACTTTGGGATGAATCAAGCTCCTCGAAAGACGAGAAGAAAATCAACAAAGGCGAGGTGGCAAACTACACCTTAATGGCTTTCAACGATGAGGTAATCAAAATGCCCTTAGTTTACTTTGAAATTACATAATGCTTTTCATGAGTTATTAATTTAGTTTAGAAAAATTATTTTTCTTGAAAATTACATGTTTAATAATGTAATGAAAATGCAAAAATTTTGATCATGCTAGTAATTTTGAAAATGATAATAAAAATTATATTCTTTATGATAAAGGAATAAAATGTTAGATTTAAATCCAATGATAATCTTATGTATGTTTTTCAAGAAGAAATAATGTGTATCTTGATGATTTCCGATTTTGATTGAAACCATGCTTGATGTCTGAATGAAAATGTAATGATGATTTGAGATCATGCTTAATTAGTTTATCTTTCGAAGTTATGTATAATGATTCTTGCGATTTATGGATTATCGATTTTTACCGTAATAAAAGTAGCTTTTTTTATTTTAAAAATGATGTATATTTTTGTTTGGTATAAATGACCAAGGCATGCTCGTATGAAATAAATCACATGAATTGAAACAACTATAAAGAGGAAAACATTTTTCTCAAAAAAAAATTTTCTCTATCTTATTAAGTTTTGAATAAGAGATTGATAAATCTATTTATATTTTTGAATCTCTTAAACTATGAAAGTGATTTTGATTATTTGATGATTTAAATTTGAATAATTTTTTATCCAAATCATGATCTTGATTCCTTGATATTTACAAATTAAGATTTATTATGAATCAAGATTGTTTTATTAATCGTTCTACTATGATTCTACTTGGTATTTTCTTAAGAGGAGATTTTCTAAATGAATCATGATTTTTCTTATGAGTTCTTGAATTTATTACTTGATTTTTTTTTAATCAAGATCTTTTTTTTGTGCTCCTATATTTTTTTTGGTATTTTATTTAAGGGGAGATTTACTATATGAATCATGTCTTTTGGTATTCACATAATCTTATCCTTCGTGATATGATTTTTATGTATAATTCCTTGTATTCATGAAGTGTTTATCTCATCACCCAATTAATTTTTCTTGATATTCTTCATGTGATGATATGATTTGTATATCGTATGGTATGATTAAATCATTCTTGTAAAAAAAAGGTGGGAGGGGAGGGTGGGGGGTGGTGGAATTGTTAGCTTGCACATTGCAAATGAGAAGAAAAAAAAATGCTAGCTTGAATGATAAAACATGAGATTATGTTTATAATGCAAATTTATTGTTCTCATGATGTGAAGATTGATAAAAAGAAAAAATAATTACAACATTGTATTCTTCCCTTCTATTTGACAATGATATAGGGGGAGCAAATTTTGCTAGCTTGCTACCTAGCTTGCATACTTCAAGAAGAAGCAAAAAGCTTGCTCATCTCAAAAGATGCAAAAATCTTACAAACTTTCATATGTGTAAAATTTACTAGCTCACAAATTGCAAAAGAAGCAAACTTGCTAGCTTGCTCATCTCAAAAGAGAAGCAAGAAGTGCTATTTTGCAAATCTAAAGCCGCACAAATGCAAACTTGCAAAATTTATAATTTTGCATGGTCTTTAAAATTTATGATGATTTGGTGATTATGCATATTCTAAAATGTTGTAAGATTCACTAGCTTGCATGATGTAGAACTTGCTATCTTGAACATCACCAACAAGTGCTATCTTGCCTAACGAAATTGATCGAGAAGTCTTGGAGCTTGCCAAAGAAGCTCATCGGAACTCACCAAGAAGATCATCGTGAAGTCTAGGAGCTTGCTGGGAATCCGTTGGAACATTGCCGAGAGATCATCGGAAGTTCGCCGGAAGATCGTCGGAAGCTCGCTAGAAGAAACCTAGACTTATAGACTTTGTTTAGCTTAGTAAATTTCTTAAAATTCATAGTTAAAATATAATTAGGATTGCAATTGGGCCAACCCAATAAGGGAATAGTTGGGCTCAAGTTTGGGCTGTGTTAGGTCAAGAGAAAGGTCCAAACAGTGACCAAACAAGTGAAATCGTCATGGCACAATCTCCGAGACTATGTTAGGCGATGGTACCATCTACACTGTCTTCTAGGTGGTGGTACTGCCCAGTGTCAGGTTGCAGGCGGTGGTACCGCCCGTACCCTAAAATTTTAGGGGATTTAAATTTTGGCTCCATTTTTGAAGCCATTTGGGGTCTATAAATACCCTAGCTATTTCTTCATGGAAAAGCAAGAAAAGTGAACAAAAACTCTATGTTTTTAGAGTTAAAAACCCTTGTAAAATATAGAGTCCCTCCTACTAAAGTTTAGAAAGTTTAGAGACCATTCTAAGGGAGAGTGTGAGGGAAGCTTTGTAAAAAGGGGGTGTAAAGGTTATCTCCTAAGCCTACAAAAGGAGAATAGAGTTGTAAGAAGGAGATTGATCTTTGCCTATTAAAGGAAGATCGTTAGTGGATGATGGTGGCCTCGACGATAGGGGAATCGACGGAGTGGATGTAGGTCACGACGATTGAACCACTATAAAAACTTAGTTTGTATTTCTATTCTTGCTATTTTCCTTCACTGTAAACTACTTACTTGCTTTACTTACATTATGCTTACGAATATGATTTCAAAGTTAACATCTCTCCAAAACGGTTTTTGTCAAAATCAGTTTTTATCGTACGAAGAATTTTTTAAACCGACATAATCTTTTCGCTGCACTAATTCATCCCCCCTCTTAGTGTCGACTCATTCCTAACAATGATAGTATGTTAGCTTTGTGCACTAAGTGTAATGAGATAGATTCACTTAAGAAAGAAAATGTCTTACTACAAGAAATATTTTAAAATTTTAAAATAGGAAATGCGACGAACCTACATTAGGTAATCCTTGCTAATAAGGGTCATGTTCATATGAAGGAAGGAATTGGATTTGTGAGTAACACTCAATAAAAGCCAACTATCTTCGTTAAAGGATCTATATTACATATCTCACTGAGAGAAAAATATAATTTTTGTGAAAGATGTGGTCATTTTGCTTACAAATATCCATTTAAACAGTTTAGTTCACACAAATTAGTTTGGGTTCCTAAAGGAACCCTAAATCACTCAATGATATGTAGATCTATTTATGAGAAACCCAAAGTTAAATGGGTACCTAAAAGAAAACCTCCTTTCTTGTAGATATGTCTATAATCATAAGCTAGGAGCAAGAGATGGTACCTTGATAGTGGATTCTCAAGGCATATGACCGGAGATACAATATACTTCTCTAAGCTCACTAGCCAAGACAAAGGATTTGTCACCTTCGGAGACAACAACAAAGGAAAAATTATTGGAAAAGAAAATATAGGTAACAAAGCAAACCTTTGGATTAAAAATATTTTATTAGTAGATGGTTTAAAGTATAACTTGCTAAGCATTAGTCAATTAAGTGATAAAGGTTACAACATCAAGTTTGAATCTAATACTTGCATTATAGAAATACCACACATAAATAGATTTTTGATTGCCGTAAGGACCAACAATGTCTATACTATTGATCTTGATGAGTTTTATAGTAAACCTTGCTTTTCAATTTTAAATGATGATGCATGGCTTTGGCATAGAAGATTAGGTCATATAAGTATGAAACTAATTTCATAAATTACAACTAAAGAACTTGTAAGAGGTATGCCTAAAATTAAATTTATCAAAGACAAAGTTTGTGAGGCATGCCAACTAGGAAAACAAATAAAAAGTAGCTTCAAATCAAAGAATCAAATAAGCACCTTTAGACCACTACAATTGATCCATATAGATTTATTTAGACTAATTGATACAACAAGTTTAGAAGGTGGTAAATACGTCTTTGTAATTATTGATGATTTTAATATATACACTTGGACATACTTCTTGGCTCACAAAAGCGATTGTTTTAAATATTTCTCAAAATTTTGTAAGCTTGTTCAAAATAAAAAGGGTTTTATGATTTTATCTATTCGTAGTGATCACCGTGGTGAATTTCAAAACCGTGATTTTCGAAATTTTTGTGAGTTAAATGGGTATAACCATAATTTCTCTACTCCAAGAAATCCACAACAAAATGGAGTAGTTGAAAGAAAAATAGGAGCTTACAAGAAATGGTAAGAACCTTGTTAAACGATCATAGCCTACCCAAATATTTTTAGGCTGAAGTTGTTAATACTACATGCTATGTCATGAATAGGGTTCTCGTAAGACCATTACTTTCTAAAACTCCCTATGAATTTTGGAATAACAAAAGACCCAGTATTTTATATTTTAAAGTTTTCGAGTGTAAATACTTAGTTTTAAATGAAAAGATGTCTTAGAAAAATTTGATGCCAAATCTGATGAAGGCATTTTTCTTAGTTATTCCTCTATTTCTAAAGTTTTTCATGTCTTTAATTAAATAACTTTGGTTACAGAGGAATCCATTCATGTTGTTTTTAATGAGCTTCCTGAATTTAAGAAAAATAATTTTGATGATGATTTTGATTTTGATAGTTTAAATTTGAATGAAAAATCTCCTCCCCCAAGCAATTGAGATGCATCTTCTTCCGAAGAATCCTTACCTAAGGATTAGAAGTATGTAGATGCTCATCCTAAAGAGCTAATCATTGGAGATACATCAAAAGGTGTTCAAACTCGTTATACTTCTTGTCTCAAATTAAACTAAAATGCATTGATGAAGCCTTGAAAGATTATCCATGGGTCTTTGTAATGCATGAGAAATTAAATCAATTTGAAAGAAATGAAGTATAGAAGCTTGTTCCAAGACCTAGTGATCATTTAGTAATTGGTACTAAATGTGTCTTTAGAAACAAGCAAGATGAACTTGGTATCATAGTTAGAAACAAGGCTAGACTAGTGGGCAAAGGTTTCAACCAAGAATAGAGTATCGATTATGAAGAAACCATCTCTCTTGTGGCTAGACTTGAAGCCATAAGGATTCTCTCTGCCTATGCTAGTTGTAAAGATTTTATTTATTTCAAATAAATTTGAAAAGTACTTTTCTTAATGGTTTTATTTCTAAAGAGTTTATGTTGTCCAACCACCTAGATTTGATAATGTAATTTTTTTGAATCATGTGTCTAAGTTGTCAAAGCTCTCTATGGTTTAAAACAAGCCCCTAGGGCTTGGTTTGAGAGGCTTAGTTCTTTCCTTATTCAAAATAATTTTATAAAAGGCAAGGTCAATACTACATTGTTTATTAAATATTTAAAAAAAAAAATTCATTGTCCAAATTTATGTTGATGATATCATTTTCGGTTCTTCAAATGAATTTTTGTATGAATCGTTTGTCAAAAGTATAAGTCAAGAGTTTGAAATGAGCTTAATGAGCGAATTAACTATTTTCTTAAGATTACAAATTAAACAATTAAGTGATGAATTTTTAATTAGTCAGACTAAGTATGCTTTAGATCTATTGAAACAATTTAATATGGATAGTGCTAAAGCTATTAATACACCAATAAGCACTTCTACAAAATTAGATATGGACATTAATGGAAAATATTTTGATCAAAAGACTCATAGAGGTATGATAGGTAGTTTATTATACCTCATAGCAACTAGACCTAATATTATGTTTAGTGTTGGACTATGTGCTAGATTTCAATTTAATCTCAAACAATCTCACTTAAAAGTTGTTAAAAGGATTTTTAGATACCTAAAAAAATCTCCTAATCTAGGATTGTGATATCCAAAATCCAAAAACTTTGAGTTACTTGCTTATCTCGATACTGATTTTGCTGGTTATCAAATAGATAGAAAAAACACATATGGAACATGTCAACTCTTAGGTCATGCACTTGTCTCTTGGTCTTCCAAGAAACAAAACTCGATTGTATCATCTACAATCGAAGTTGAGTATATAGCAATAGGTGCATGTTGTGCAGAAGTTATATAGATGAAAAACACATTAGAATATTATGGACTTCACTTAAAAAATATACCTATAAAATGTGATAACACTAGTTCAATATGTTTAACAAAAAATCTCATTCAACACTCTAGAACTAAACATATGACATTAGGAATCATTTTATTAGAGATCATATTAATAATCATGATATATCTTTAGAATTTATTGATACTAAACATCAATTAGCATATTTTTTACAAAACCATTGAATGAGGAATAATTTGATTTTATTAGAAGAGAATTAGGCATGTTAAATCTTCCGAATGCATGAATTCCTTTATATATACTTTCCAAATTTCTCGACTTTCGGAAATTGAGCTTTCTCTTTATCTAGATCATTTCCTATCACCTTCTTGAAGTTTTATTTATGGATTTTTGCTATACTTGATCTTTTATACGAAAATCATTTCCTATGAATCCTTCTTCCTTCTATTTACAAGAAAACGGATTTGATTCATGAATTTTTAGTATGCACATTTTGATCTTTTATGATTCAATGAAACTTTTTTTTTCATGGATTTGATTTGGTTCAAATCCTTTCATGGATTTGGTTCTTAATTTTTCTTGTAATGAATGAATTCCTCCCTTATTCTTCTTCTTCTCCTCCTTATTTTAATGACAAAATGAAGAAAGAAACTTGCACATCTCAAGAAGAACCAAAAAGTGCTTGCACACTAAAGCAAAAATGCTAGCTTGCCCATTTCAAAAAGCAAAAGTTGTTATCATGCAAAGTTTTTGCTTAACTTCTCATTCCACAAATTTGCTAGCTTGGATAAATTGGGGTAAAAGTTACTTGAATAATTTAAAATACTTGCATATGTTGTCGAATGATTCTCCTTTTTGTTGATGACAAAGGAGGAGAAATGATGAATGTTTGGAATCATGCCAAAATGATATTGAATGTGGTATAATGCATGAAAGTGATAAATGGTTAAAAAATACTTTAGTATCATGTATGTTATGTTGAATTTGGTATGATGCATGAAGTGATAAATGGTGCTTTAGTATCATATATATATTATGCCCAAAATAATTGAAAATATGAATGCTTTAGTACCATAAATATCATGCCAAAATGATGTTGATTTATTATCATGCATGAAGTGATGAAATTGTGCATGCTATGCTTTGATAACTTGAAACTATGATGATGCACAATGTATGAAATTTTGATCACTATGATCGAAATTGTTTTACTTGAATTCAAAGGTTATGATTCCTTCTAAATTCAAGTCTATCTTATCTCAATATGGCATATAGATAGGGGGAGTTAAGGTTAACTCTATGTCATCAATTGGTTGTCATTATCAAAATGAGAGAGATTATTGATGTTAAGATCGGAGCGGCACTAAGAGGGGGGGGTGAATTAGTGCAGCGGATTAAAACTCGTAAGTTTTAAAACAATTTCATAAATGTGTAGAGATTTTGATTCGACAAAGAATGACTTAGTAAAAGTAGCTCGAGTAAAGTAAGGAGATGAAAACCAAAAGCTTGCTACTAAGTAAATAAAGGTTTCAGAAAGTTAAACACTCATACATTCAAGGAACATAATAATTTAAAGTGGTTCGGTCAAATGACCTACATCCACTTGCGAAGCCTTCTTCGATGAGGCTCCCAACTTCCACTAGCAAATCACTTTGAAGGGAAAAGACCAAATACCCCATCTTACAATCTTTTTACAAGTGGTTCACACTCTTATATTTTTCAAAGAGAAAAATGGAAGTGAACACTTAAGCTATTGAAAAAACAAGATTTTGCTAAATACTTTGCAAAGGCTTTTTCTCAATTTCTAACTTCTCAAAAGGTGTCTTCTTTGCTGAGAATTGAGGGGTATTTATAGACCTCAAGAGGATTCAAATTTGGGCTCCAAATTTTGAATTTCTTTGGGTTCCCGGAGCTGGCGGTGCCATCGCTTGTCGGTGGCAATGCCACCGCCCATCCTTACAGGTCATTGGTTGGGCTCTAAATTTGGCCCAAACCAATTCATATTAGGGCCCAGTTGGCCCCTAATCAGGTTATAAGATTAACTCTTAATCCTAACCCTAATTACATGCAAACTATGAAATTAAGATAAAGTCCTAAGCAGGTTTTTAATCGGCAACATCGAGTTTCCTTCCGGTGAGCTTTCCGGCGAACTTCCGATAGACTTCCGATACACCCTCGGATTTCTTCCGATAGGCTCCTAGCAGGCTCCCGGTCTTGTGGTGAGTTCAACGAGTCTCTGGCAAGTAGCTGAACCTTCTCGGTGATCTCCGTGAACCTCCAACGATCTTTCCGGTGGACTTTCAAAAACTTCAACAAGTCCCCGATTCCTTCTAAGTTGGTTCCGGTAGCACTTTCGACGATTCTTCAGACTTTTGATGGACTCTCAAACACCCATCGAACTTGACTCCGGTAGACTTATTTTATGTCTTCAAGCTATCGTAGTTAATCTTGCACACTTAAAACAAAACTTTGATTGAGACAATTAATCCTAAACAATTAATCAAGTTGTCCGGCATGTCATTGGTCCCTTGACGCTTCGTCCGATTCTTCGGCACATCGTCCTCTCTTGTGGCCTATTGCCCAATCAGCCAGTTGACTCCGCAACTCCGATATCCTTAGCACAATCTCCGCTCTTCTTGGCCCGATGCCCGAATCCATGGCATGAAGCCTTCTGTTGATACGTCGACCGATCCACCGGCCCGATGTCCAATCTTCTGACATGTTCCTCTAGCACAACATGATTTTCCTGCTTTAATTGTCTCATCCTGAATGAAGTATCCTATGTCACTCAAAATATAAATTAAATCATAAAAACATATCAAGTGGTTTCATCATCAAAATACGAGATTCAACAATCTCCCTCTTTTTGTTGATGGCAACTACTTGATGACGGAGTTAACCTTAACTCTCTGAGTTTAAACAAACTTCCCCTATCAATTTGGCTTATTGACAGAAACTCTTGGATTCAAAACTCCAAGCAACATATCATCATAAACTTATGCATAACATGTCATGTCATCATACTTCTCCCCCTTTGTCATCAACAAAAAGGAGAAGTTCCAACACTTATGTGTTTAGAGATAAAAAGTTCAAATCATTGCATAATAAACATAGTATCAAATTTTATCATCAGGCAATCTAGCAATTAAAGATGTGTAAGTTTAGCAACTGTTTGCTTCTCTTTAGGCTACAAGCTAGCAATTTTTCGGAAGACCCTTTACATCAATTTTTAAATCATGACAAAGGTAAGTATCAATCTTATTTGTGCATTATTATGGTTTCAAATTAAAATATGTACAATTTCAAAACTTTACATTTGTATCCTTACTTCATGCATTATACAAATAAATTAATCACTATGGGCATATCATACATGATACATCATTTTGGTAACAAATCATAGCATTTATCAATATTTTGATCATGATACTAAGCATTCATCATTCAGAGCATTCATGATACATATTATATGCAAATATCATCACAATAAAAAGCAATTGCATGCATAATTTCACATCATAAATGTTTCAAATCATGATGGTATTAATTTATCAAATTGCATCCTACCATGTATGATCAAAACTTCTCCCCATTTGTATTTCATGCATAATTTCATTTCATCACATTAGGAATATCAAGAAGACTTAATTGGGTAAAGAGATAAATATTTTATGAATACACGGAATTGTATAAAAATCATATCATAAGTGTTTCATGCATTCATATCATCAATCACATGAAGGAATATCAAAAAAAAAAAAATTGGTGATGAGATATTACTTCATGAATACAATAAAATTCATATAGCATATCATGGTTTATTAGAATTAGTCTTCTTTTTGGTGAATAGCAAAAAGAATAGTAGGAGAGTAAGATCTCAATTCATGCATATCAAATATTCAATCATCAAAATCATAATTCATCTAGAAAATTCTCTTCTTTAAATATTCAAAGAGAGAATCATGATGAACAATCTTGATTTACATAAAGTTTCAAAACATAATTATCAAGATCATGAATACTAAAAGACCATAAAACATTTCGACAAATCTCCTTTTAAATAGAAAACAATCTTGATTCATTCAATAGAAAATTCAAATTATAATTACGAGAAATCATGATTATGATTTCAATAAAACCCATTAAATTCAAATCATTTTCTTAATCCATGAGATTCATAAAAATAATACAAATGGATTCATCAAAGTCAATAAGATAGTGAAAAAGAATTTTCAAGAAAAATACTTTTCTCTATTTAGTTGTTCCATACAAGCATGCCTTTGTCCTTTTTGTGCCAATATATATATATATATATAAATATATATATATATATATATATATCATCAATCATTTAGGATTGAAAAATAAATTTTGTCATAAAGACCATCCAGATTCTAATCATTATTTCAATCTACACACCATGAGAAAAATAAATTTGCACTATGACAATCTCATGGTTTATCATTCAAGCTAGCATATATTTTTGCAATTAGCAAGCTAACAATTTCCTTTTTCTTTTATAACAGTGATTCAATCATATCATGTGATAAACATATCATAATTACAAAAGAGTATTGAATCATAAAGAAAATCAATTTATGCATAAAATGTTCCAAGCATCAAGGTATATTTTCTCAAATTGTGGGTATAGAAAAATCAAGAGAAAACAGCTTAATTATTCATTTTGAAATATGTTCTCTTTGATAAAACGAGAGAATCATGATTAAAAATCTTGATTTATAAAATGAATACTCAAGTTATAATTCCAAAAAATCAAGAGAAACCATGATTCATTTAAACAAATCTCCTCTTAAATAAATAATATAAATAATTCTTAGGAAATCATGAAAAGATAGAATTCATTCAATATTGTAAGAGAACAAGGCATTAATTCATGAATATAGAATCTTGACTTAAGCATAAGAAATCTCAATTTATAAATTTAGAAAAATCAAGATAAAACTCATTTAAATATCATCAAATCAAGATCATTTTTAAGAGATTCACACAAATGATACAAATAGATTCATTAATTTCCCTTTTCAAAAATTGATAAAGTCAGAAAATAAATTTTTTAAGAAGAAACCTTTCTACTTTTTAGTTGTTTTAATTCATGTGATTTATTTCATACATTCGTGTTCTTTTCTTTTATGGCAAATAAAAACATGCATCAATGTTTAGGATCAAAAAAAAAATCACAAAAATCATCATGTATAACTTTTCAAATCTCATGCATAAAATCGTCAATCATGGTATCAAAACATTTAATATTTTCATTACATCATTATGCATTGGTTTCATTGAACATAATTTTGAATGATTCTTATAGATAACTAAAACTTCTTTAGTTTTAATTTATGTGATTGACTTTATATTAGCATGCTCAAATTTTGTTCTTATGTCAAAACCATACATCATGTTTGAAAACCAAAGACAAGGTTCATAAAAAAATCATCAAGCCTTCCATACAAAAGCCATGCATCGTTATTGAAAATCAATATGGAAATCATCAAAATACATATTCTTGCTTCTCAAGCATATATATAAGATTAATCTTACTAGGTGTACAAGAATTAGATTTATATCTAACATTTTATTGTATTAACATAAAACATGTAATTTTCATTGTCATTTTCAAAATTACGAGCATGATCATATTTTTATATTTTCATTTTTAAACATTTAATTTTCAATAAAATTGATTCAAAACTAAATTACAAAAAAAAAATATTATGAAAAGTATTATGTAATTTTGAAGTAAATTAGGGGGATTTCAATTACCTCATCATTGAAAGCGGTTAAGATGTAGTTTGCCACCTCACCTTTGTTGGTTTTCTCATCGTCTTCGGAGGAGCTCGATTCATCCCAATTTGTGTTCTTCTTCTTGTGTTCAAATCAAGTAGTTCCGTTCTTTTTATTCTTTATTTTTTTTTCATTAACTTTTTAAATTTCTTTGCAAGTTCAAATTCACCATCACTCGAGCTTATGCTCAAGTGGTCTTCATGTGTTCTATGTCCTAAATCCTTCCTATTCTTTGGAAGGTTGTTTTGTTCATCATATTCATCATGTGCTTTGTGCACCATTTCATATGTCATTAACGAACCAATTAGTTCTTCAAGTGGTAAGTTGTTTAGGTTTTTAGCTTCTTTTATCGCAATTACTTTTGAATTCTAATTTTTAGAAAGAGAATGCAAAATCTTGTTTACAATTTCAAAATCTGAAAAACTTCTACCAAGTGCTTTTAAACCATTGACGACATCCATAAAATAGGTATATATGTCAACAATGGTTTCACTTGGTTTCATTCGAAAGAGTTCAAAATCGTCATTAAAAGATTGACCTTTGAAACCTTAACACTGTTAGGATCGAGAGCACTAAGAGGGGGGGGGGTGAATTAGTGCAGCGGAAATCTTACAGCGATTAAAAAACCAAAAGCTGCGTTCGTTCAAAAACTATTATGATGCAAAAGCAAATTCTTAGTTTGTATCTAAGTGCAGTTTGCGTCTAAGCGCAGATTGCGTTTAAGCGCAGTTTTGCGTCTAAGCGCAGTTTTACGTCTAAACTCAGATTTACGTCTAAACGCAGATTTACGTCTAAACGCAGATTTACGTCTAAACGCAGATTTACGTCTAAACGCAGTTTTACGTCTAAACGCAGATTTACGTCTAAACGCAGTTTTACGTCTAAACGCAGTTTTACGTCTAAACGCAGATTTACGTCTAAACGCAGTTTTACGTCTAGACGCAGATTTACGTCTAAACTTTGAAACTCGTTTGTATACTCGCAGAAGGCAGTATGCAGTTGAAATCAAGACGTAAACGTGAACTGAAATCTGATGATTGAGCGAGGAAAGCCGATTTACGTCTGAATGCAGTTTTACGTCTAAATGTTGAAACTCGTTCGTAAAATCGTAGAGGAAAGTTTGCAGTTATCAATAGGATCAAATTGTAAGTGTAAACTGCAAAGAAGCTCATTCGTAAAAGCACGGAAGACAGTTCTGCAGAATCAAACGTAAACGTAAACGTAAACAGTAATGTATGAAAATACGAATTTACGTCTGAATGCAGATTCGGAAGAACAGCACTTAGAACTTGTTCGTGAAAGCACAGAGAGCAGTAGCAATGGAGGAGGTTTGCAGTAATGATAAAGTGCTCGAAAATAAACGCAAACCAGAGATTTAGAGTGGTTCGGTCAGCCTTGACCTACTCCACTTTTGGCTCCCTCCACCGACGAGGTTGCCGACGTCAACTAGGTGCCTTCCTTCAATGGGCGAAGGCTAACTGCCCTTTTACAGTTTCTTTCCTTTTGACAGGCTTAGGAGACAACCTTTATAGACCTTTCTCTCCTCACTTTACAATTGAAAACTTGAAGAACAGAAGGAGGAGACTTAAAGGCTTTACAACACTTTTGAGCTCTTAGAATCACAGAAAAGATCAAGATTTCGGTGTTGGTCTTTTTCTTTTCAGTGCTGAATGGGTGGGGTATTTATAGGCCCCAACCCAATTCAAAATTCGAGCTCAAAACGATCAAATCGATCAAATCCCAGAATTCTGGGATCAGGCGGTTGCACCTCTTGACTGGAGAGGTGGCACCGCCTGGCAGAGCTCGAAGACTGAGCTCAGGCGATTGCTCCTCTCTGCCAGAGCTCGAAGACTGAGCTCGATGGTTGCATCACCTGGCAGAGCTCGAAGACTGAGCTCGGTAGTTGCATCATCTGGCAGAGCTCGAAATCTGAGCTCGGTGGTTGCATCACCTGGCAGAGCTCGAAACTGAGCTCAGGCTGATGCACCTCTCTGCCAGAGCTCGAAGACTGAGCTTGGTGGTTGCATCACCTGGCAGAGCTCGAGACTGAGCTCAGGCTGATGCACCTCTCTGCCAGAGCTCGAAGACTGAGCTCGGTGGTTGCATCGCCTGGCAGAGCTCGAAACTTGAGCTCTGGCGGTGCAACCTCTTGGCTGGGGCGGTTGCACCTCCCAGCCTCGCACCCCTGGCGGTTGCACCTCCTGGCTGGGGCGGTTGCACCGCCCAACCTCACAGCCCTGGCGGTTGCACCTCCTGGCTAGGGCGGTTGCACCTCCCAACCTCGCAGGAAGACATAGCCTGGGCGGTGCTACCTCCAACCCTGGCGGTGGCACCTCTTCACTATTCCAGCTCACTTGGTTTGGCTCCAAACTTGGTCCAAACTAGTCCGAACTTGGGCCTAATTGGCCCCTACTTGGGTTATAGGATTAACAACTAATCCTAACCCTAATTAACGTGCTAACTATGAATTTAAAGATATTTTCTAAGCTATTACAAAGTCCGCAAGTCAAGACTTCTTCTAGCGAGCTTCCGGCAAACTTCCGGCGGTCTTCCGATGAACTCTCGGAAACCATTCTGCGGACTCCCGGCAAGCTCCTAGACTTCACGATTTGATCTTAGCGAGTTCCAACGAGCTTCGTCGGCAAGCTCCGCTCTTTCTCGGCGAGCTCCGTGAACTTCCAACGAACCTTCTGGCGAGCTTCCGAAAAACCCTTCGGCAAGCTCCCAACTCATTCTCGGCTAGTTCCGGTAGCATTCCCGACGAACCTTCGGACTTCCGTCGAACTCTCGAACTCGCAACAAATCCTTCACGCTTGACTTCGACACTTTGTTTCACTTTATGTCTTCATTGTTATCATAGTTAATCCTGCACAACAAAACAAAACTTCAATCGAGACAATTAATCCTAAGCAATTAACCAAGTTGTCCGACATGTCATTGGTCCCTCGACGCTTCGTCCGATTCTTCGGCGCATCGTCCTCTCGTGCAGCCTATTGCCCAATCGGCCAGTTGACTCTGCAACTCCGATATCCTTGGCACAATACCCGCTCTTCTTGGCCCGATGCCCGAGTCCACGGCCCGAAGCCTTCTGTCGATACGCCGACCGATCCACCGGCCCGACGTCCAATCTTCTGACATGTTCCTTCGGCACAACATGATTTTCCTGCTTTAATTGTCTCATCCTGATCGAAGCATCCTACGTTACCCAAAACGCAGATTAAATCATAAACATATATCAAGTAGTTTCATCATCAAAATACGAGATTCAACAATCTCCCCCTTTTTGATGATGACAACCACTTGATGACGGAGTTAAACTTAACTCCCGGAGTTTAAACAAACTCCCCCTATCAATATGCCATATTGATAGAACCTTGAATTCAAACTGAATTCAAGTCATTGCAATATTCATCATGAATACTTGCAATACATCAACATGAACATATGCATAAACTTATGCATCACATGTAATGTCATCAACATACTTTCATCAACATACTTCTCCCCCTTTGTCATCAACAAAAAGGAGAAGTACTACAATCAAGTGTGTGTGATATTGGTTCAACTCATTGCATGAAAAACATAGTATCAAGTTTTATCATCATGCAATCTTGGAGCTAGAAGATTTAGCAAGTGTTACATCATGCTTAGAACATTCATGCTATCAAGTTTTAGATATGCAAGTTTTATAGCATATAAGATAGCACTTTTGGTAATGTTCAAGATAGCAAGTTCTACATCATGCAAGCTAGCAAATTAGAGATGTTCAAGAAGGCAACTCTTGCTTCTTGAAAATTTTGCTCACTTTGCTAGATGCGCAAGTTAGCATTTTTGCCTCTTGAGATAGGCAAGATAGCACATTTGCTTCTTTTGAGATAGCAACTTTTTGCTTCTCTTTAGACCAACAAGCTAGCAATTTTTACGATATACAAGTTTCACAATATATAAGCTAGCAAAAATTTCGAAAGCAAATGCAAGATAAATTTCTTGTGTAAGCTCATGATTCTTGCTTCCTATTGCAATGTGCAAATTGCAAGTTTTGCTTCTTGAGATATTCAAGATAGTGATGTTCAAGAAGACAATTTTTCTTCTTGAAATAAGCAAGTTAGCAATCTTTGCTTCTTAAAATAGGTAAGCTAGCAAATCAAGTTTTTGCATCTTCTTGACTTGTGCAAACTAGCTATCTCCCCCTTTGTCATTGTCAACAAGGGAAAAACCCTTTACATCAATTTCTAAATCATGACAAAGGTAAGTAATCATTCTTATTTGTGCATCATTATAGTTTCAATGCACAAATTCATTAACATTACATTTCAAAAAATTTATGCATGATACCGAAAAATCAATCATCATCATGAGCATATCAAACATGATATTCAAGCATTCGTGATATATCATTTTGGCAGCATGATCATAGATATTCAAACGATGGTATCTAGAATTCATTACATCCTATTATGCATGATCATTAACTCCTCATTTGTATTTCATGCATTATTTCATTTCATCTCATAATGAATATCAAGAAGAGTTATTGGATGATGAGATAAATATTTTATGAATACACAGAATATCATAAGTGTTTCATGTATCCATATTATCATTTTTAAGATTCATAACATGAATAACGTTATTACTATTTCATCAAAATTAGTTTCGAGATTCACATAATATCATGAAATCATTAATCTCGATAAAATGGGAAAAATATTTTCTTTTTAAGTGATTCTTTTAACACATCATAAAAAAGAAAAACTCATTCATAATTCAAGTGATTTACAAGATATCATAAATGAATTTATCACTTGTATTTCACCAAAATCGAGAACTCTAGAGTTAGAAAATGATTGAAGCATTTAATCTGATTGAAGAATGATTCATATTTAAAGTGTAGCATTTGTCAAATCTGAAATCATCAAGTATAACTTTAATATTTTCATTGCAACATTAAGCAAGGTTTCATTGAAGATAATTTTGAATGATTCTTATAAATGCCTAAAACTTCTTTAATTTTAATTTATGATTGACTTTATAATAGCATGCTCAAATCTTTATTCTTATGTCAAAACCATACATTATATTTAATAAACAAAGACAATGAAAAATATCAAGCCTTCTAGACAAAAGCCATGTATCGTCATTGAAAAGCAATATGAAAATCATCAAAATATACATTCTTGCTTCTCAAGCACATAAGATTAATCTCACTAGGTGTAAAATCATTAGATTTCTATCTTGCATTAACATAAGACATGCAATTTTCATTATCATTTTCAAGATTACAAGCATGATCATATTTTTGCATTTTCATTGTTAAATTATTAAAAATATAATTTTCAAGAAAATTTAAAGAAAAAGAAAAGTGCATTATGAAAAGAAAAGAAAAGTGCATTATGAAAAGCATCATGTAATTTCGAAGTAAATTAGGGGGATTTCGATTACCTCATCATTGTAGGCTGTTAAGGCGTAGTTTGCCGCCTTGCTTTTGTTGACTTTCTCTTCTTCGGAGGAGCTCGATTCATCCCAATTTTTGTTCTTCTTCTTGCGTTTAAAGCAAGTAGTTCCATTCTTTTTGCTTTTTAATTTTCGTTTCATTTTAAGTTCACCATCACTTGAGCTTATGCTCGAGTGGTCTTCAAATGTTCTATGTCCCAAATCCTTCCTGTTCTTTGGAAGGTTGGTTTGTTCATCATTGTCCTTATCACTTGAGTCATCGCTCAAGTGGCATTCATTTGTCCAGAGTTCCAAATCCTTCCTGTTCTTTGGAAGGTGGTTCTCAAGTTATTCACGTGCATTGCACGTCATTTCATATGTGATCAATGAACCAATTAGTTCTTCAAGTGGAAAATGGTTCAAGTTTTTCGATTCTTGAATAGCAGTTACTTTTGAATCCCAAGTTTTAGAAAGTGAGCGCAAAACTTTGTTAACGAGTTCAAAATTCGAAAAGCTTTTACCAAGTGATTTTAAACCATTGACGACATCCGTAAAACGGGTGTACATGTCAACAACGGTTTAGCTTGGTTTCATATGAAAAAGCTCGAAATCAAGCAGTAAAATATTAACTTTCGATTCTTTGACTCTACTAGTTCCCTCGTGCGTGATTTCAAGAGTGCGCCAAATATCGAAAGCCGTTTCACACGTAGAAATCCGATTGAACTCATTTTTGTCCAATGCGCAAAATAAGGCATTCATAGCTTTTGCGTTTAAAGAAAAATTCTTCTTCTCCAAAACCGACCATTCGTTCATCGGTTTGGAGGGAAGTTGAAAACCGTTTTCAATGATATTCCATAAATCCAGATTTAGAGAAATTAAGAAAACTCTCATTCGAGTTTTCCAATAAGTGTAGTCCAATCCGTTAAAGAACGGTGGACGAAAGACCGAACAGCCCTCTTGAAAAGTCATTTCTCTCGGGTGTAAATCCGAAATGAGAAATACCCCGCTCTGATACCAATTGTTAGGATCGAGAGCACTAAGAGGGGGGGGGTGAATTAGTGCAGCGGAAATCTTACAGCGATTAAAAAACCAAAAGCTGCGTTCGTTCAAAAACTATTATGATGCAAAAGCAAATTCTCAGTTTGTATCTAAGTGCAGTTTGCGTCTAAGCGCAGATTGCGTTTAAGCGCAGTTTTGCGTCTAAGCGCAGTTTTGCGTCTAAACTCAGATTTATGTCTAAACGCAGATTTACATCTAAACGCAGATTTACGTCTAAACGCAGATTTACGTCTAAACGCAGTTTTACGTCTAAACGCAGATTTACGTCTAAACGCAGTTTTACGTCTAAACGCAGTTTTACGTCTAAACGCAGATTTACGTCTAAACGCAGTTTTACGTCTAGACGCAGATTTACGTCTAAACTTTGAAACTCGTTTGTATACTCGCAGAAGGCAGTATGCAGTTGAAATCAAGACGTAAACGTGAACTGAAATCTGATGATTGAGCGAGGAAAGCCGATTTACGTCTGAATGCAGTTTTACATCTAAATGTTGAAACTCGTTCGTAAAATCGTAGAGGAAAGTTTGCAGTTATCAATAGGATCAAATTGTAAGTGTAAACTGCAAAGAAGCTCGTTCGTAAAAGCACGGAAGACAGTTCTGCAGAATCAAACGTAAACGTAAACAGTAATGTATGAAAATACGAATTTACGTCTGAATGCAGATTCGGAAGAACAGCACTTAGAACTTGTTCGTGAAAGCACAGAGAGCAGTAGCAATGGAGGAGGTTTGCAGTAATGATAAAGTGCTCGAAAATAAACGCAAACCAGAGATTTAGAGTGGTTCGGTCAGCCTTGACCTACTCCACTTTTGGCTCCCTCCACCGACGAGGTTGCCGACGTCAACTAGGTGCCTTCCTTCAATGGGCGAAGGCTAACTGCCCTTTTACAGTTTCTCTCCTTTTGACAGGCTTAGGAGACAACCTTTACAGACCTTTCTCTCCTCACTTTACAATTGAAAACTTGAAGAACAGAAGGAGGAGACTTAAAGGCTTTACAACACTTTTGAGCTCTTAGAATCACAGAAAAGATCAAGATTTCGGTGTTGGTCTTTTTCTTTTCAGTGCTGAATGGGTGGGGTATTTATAGGCCCCAACCCAATTCAAAATTCGAGCTCAAAACGATCAAATCGATCAAATCCCAGAATTCTGGGATCAGGCGGTTGCACCTCTTGACTGGAGAGGTGGCACCGCCTGGCAGAGCTCGAAGACTGAGCTCAGGCGATTGCTCCTCTCTGCCAGAGCTCGAAGACTGAGCTCGATGGTTGCATCACCTGGCAGAGCTCGAAGACTGAGCTCGGTGGTTGCATCATCTGGCAGAGCTCGAAATCTGAGCTCGGTGGTTGCATCACCTAGCAGAGCTCGAAACTGAGCTCAGGCTGATGCACCTCTCTGCCAGAGCTCGAAGACTGAGCTTGGTGGTTGCATCACCTAGCAGAGCTCGAGACTGAGCTCAGGCTGATGCACCTCTCTGCCAGAGCTCGAAGACTGAGCTCGGTGGTTGCATCGCCTGGCAGAGCTCGAAACTTGAGCTCTGGCGGTGCAACCTCTTGGCTGGGGCGGTTGCACCTCCCAGCCTCGCAGCCCTGGCGGTTGCACCTCCTGGCTGGGGCGGTTGCACCTCCCAACCTCGCAGGAAGACATAGCCTGGGCGGTGCTACCTCCAACCCTGGCAGTGGCACCTCTTCACTATTCCAGCTCACTTGGTTTGGCTCCAAACTTGGTCCAAACTAGTCCGAACTTGGGCCTAATTGGCCCCTACTTGGGTTATAGGATTAACACCTAATCATAACCCTAATTAACATGCTAACTATGAATTTAAAGACATTTTCTAAGCTATTACAAAGTCCGCAAGTCAAGACTTCTTCTAGCGAGCTTCCGGCAAACTTCCGGCGGTCTTCCGATGAACTCTCGGAAACCATTCTGCGGACTCCCGGCAAGCTCCTAGACTTCACGATTTGATCTTAGCGAGTTCCAACGAGCTTCGTCGGCAAGCTCCGCTCTTTCTCGGCGAGCTCCGTGAACTTCCAACGAACCTTCCGGCGAGCTTCCGAAAAACCCTTCGGCAAGCTCCCAACTCATTCTCGGCTAGTTCCGGTAGCATTCCCGACGAACCTTCGGACTTCCGTCGAACTCTCGAACTCGCAACAAATCCTTCGCACTTGACTTCGACACTTTGTTTCACTTTATGTCTTCATTGTTATCATAGTTAATCCTGCACAACAAAACAAAACTTCAATCGAGACAATTAATCCTAAGCAATTAACCAAGTTGTCCGACATGTCATTGGTCCCTCGACGCTTCGTCCGATTCTTCGGCGCATCGTCCTCTCGTGCAGCCTATTGCCCAATCGGCCAGTTGACTCTGCAACTCCGATATCCTTGGCACAATACCCGCTCTTCTTGGCCCGATGCCCGAGTCCACGGCCCGAAGCCTTCTGTCGATACGCCGACCGATCCACCGGCCCGACGTCCAATCTTCTGACATGTTCCTTCGGCACAACATGATTTTCCTGCTTTAATTGTCTCATCCTGATCGAAGCAACCTGCGTTACCCAAAACGCAGATTAAATCATAAACATATATCAAGTAGTTTCATCATCAAAATACGAGATTCAACAAACACTACTTGTGCCTTCGTGTGTGGTTTCAAGAAAGTGCCAAATATCGAAAATCGTTTTGCACAAAGAAACCCAATTAAACTTCGTTTTATCTAAGGCACAAAATAGAGCATTCATAACTCTAGCATTTAAAGAAAAAGTCTTCTCCAAATCATTCCAATCTTTCATTGGAGGAGAAGACCTTTTAAAGCCGGATTCGACAATATGCCATAAATTCAAATCCAAATAAATAAGAAAACTCTTATTCAAGTTTTCCAATCAGTGTAGTTCATCCTATTGAAAAAGGAAGGACGAATGAAAGAGTAACCCTCTTGAAAGCTGAAAAGAGCCATTTTGGATTAGGTGTTAAACCAAAGTTGAAAATCGTGGCTCTGATACCAATTGTTAGGATCGAAGCGGCACTAAGGGGGGGGGGGTGAATTAGTGCAGCGGATTAAAACTCGTAAGTTTTAAAATGATTTCATAAATGTGTAGAGATTTCGATTCGACAACGAATGACTTAATAAAAGTAGCTCGAGTAAAGTAAGGAGGTGAAAACCAAAAGCTTCCTACTAAGTAAATAAAGGTTTCAGAAAATTAAACACTCACACATTCAAGGAACACAACAATTTAAAGTGATTCGATCAAATGACCTACATCCACTTGCGAAGCCTTCTTCGATGAGGCTCCCAACTTCCACTAGCAAATTACTTTGAAAGGAAAGGACCAAATACCCCTCTTACAACTTTTTTACAAGTGGTTCATACTCTTACAGATTTTTCAAAGAGAAAGAGGAAGGTGAACATTTAAGCTATCAAAAAAACAAGACTTTACTAAAGACTTTGCTAAGGCTTTTTCTCAATTTCTAACTTTTCAAAAGGTGTCTTCTCTGTTGAGAATTGAGGGATATTTATAGACCCCAAGAGGATTCAAATTTGGGCTCTAAATTTTGAATTCCTTTGGGTTCCCGGAGCTGGCGGTGCCACCGCCCATCCTTACGGGTCACTAGTTGGGCTCCAAATTTGGCCCAAACCAGTTCATATTAGGGCCTAGTTAGCCCCTAACCAGGTTATAGGATTAACTCTTAATCCTAACCCAAATTATATACAAACTACAAAATTAAGATATAGTCCTAAGTAGGTTTTTAACCGTCAACGTCGAGTTTCCTTCCGATGAACTTTCGGCGGACTTCCGATACACCCTTGGATTTCTTCTCGTGGACTCCCAATAGGCTCCCGGTCTTGTGGCGAGTTCAACGAGTCTCTGGCAAGTAGCCGAACCTTCTCGGTGATCTTCATGAACCTCTAATGATCTTTCCGTTGGACTTCTGAAAACTTCGGCAAGTTCCCGATTCCTTCTCGGTTGGTTCCGACAGCACTTCCGACGATTTTTCAAACTTTCGACGGACTCTCGAACACCCATCGAACTTGACTCCGGTAGACTTGCTTTATGTCTTCAAGCTATCATAGTTAATCCTACATACTTAAAACAAAACTTCGATCAAGACAATTAATCCTAAACAATTAATCTAGTTGTCCGGCATGTCATTGGTCCCTTAACGCTTCGTCCGATTCTTCGGCACATCGTCCTCTCTTGCGGCCTATTGCCCAATCGGCCAGTTAACTCTACAACTCTGATATCCTTAGCACAATCTCCGCTCTTCTTGGCCCGATGCCCGAAGCCTTCTGTTGATACGTCGATCGATCCACCGGCCCGACGTCCAATCTTCTTACATGTTCCTCCAGTACAACATGATTTTTCTGCTTTAATTGTCTCATCCTGAACGAAGTATCCTATGTCACTCAAAACGTAAATTAAATCATAAGCACATATTAAGTGGTTTCATCATCAAAATATGAGATTCAATAATTAAATCATGAATTTTGATGATGAAATCAATTAGTGAATGAATGATATAATCCATATGTTGAGATAAGTGATGCAGGATTAACTATGATCATGAGAAAGGCAAAATTATTAAAGAAGAATCGAAGTTGGGCCGGAGTCAATGATCGGGCAATGGGCTGAATGAATCGAGGGATACACCAAAGGATCAAATAATGCAATCAAAGCTCATTGGAGGTTCATCGAAAGCTCGCCGAAAGTTCACCAAAAGTTCACCGAAAGCTCGTCGGAGGTTTACCGAGAGTTCACCGAAAGATCATCGGAGGTTCGCTAGGAGTTTGCTAAAAGGTCGTCGAAAGATTGTGGGAGTTCATCGGAAGTTCACCGAGAGTTCGGTTGAACCGTTGACATGCAAGACAACTTAGATTATAAGTAGACTAACTATTTTAGCCTTAACTATCGTAGTTAGGACTTTATTTTGAGTTAGTTTTGGGAGAAATCTTACCAACTCAATTAGTGGCCAACTGAGCCTTTAACAAGGCTGAATTGGGCCGGTTAGATGACCCATTTAGCCACTTGGAGCCATGTTAAGCAATGGCACCACCCAGACTGGGCGATGGTACCACCCAGACTGACCGGTGGTACCACTAGAGCCTGATTTTCGAGGCTCTATCAGGTGATGGTACTGTCAGTGTTAGTTTGCAAGTGGTCAATAATGGCGATGGTACTGTTAGTACCCCAGAAACCCAGGATGAGACACTTTTTGGCTCCATTTCTGAAGCTATTAGAGCCTATAAATACCCTACTCTTTCCTGCATGAAAGTGCAATGAAAGTGTGAACAAAAATCTTGAGATTTTGGGATGTAAAATTGCTAATTGTCCTCCTCCTTGCTTTCTAGTTTTATGATCATTCAAGAAAGGTGTGAGGCTTGTAAGAGTTGTCTCCTAAACACGTGAAAAGGAGAAAGTGCTGTAAGAGGGTGATTAGTCTTTGCCCATTGAAGGAAAACCGTTAGTAAACGCTGATGGCCTCAACGGAGGAGGAATCGGAAGTGGATATAAGTCACGATGACTGAACCACTATAAATTTAGTGTGTACTCTCTTTTTGCTCTTCATTAATGCTATTCTCTTTTTTTAATTGCTGATTACATTTGCTTCAAGTGAAACACATTTTCGATATTAATTCCGATATGTGTTTCCTCGAATCAAGCTTTTTAAAATCATTAAAGTTTTTTAAATCGATGAAATTTTTATTATAAGCACTAATTCAACCCCCCTCTTAGTGCCGACTTGATCCTAAGACAAATATGATAAGCACTGCCAATATTCAATACCTATGTATTATCATAAGAGTTTGACAAATAGAGACTGATCATGAATGTACCTGAAGCTTCTCCAAAATTCTATGTCACATGAGTTGAGACATAGGTGAGCTTCAAGGAACTCAACCTATGTCAGAAATTGGTCCCTACCTATAACGATGGAAGGCCACGTGGGTTAATCTAATTGTCTTACGTTTACTGACTTAATATTATCGAGAGAGGGGATTTTGATTCAATCTCCTAATATAACGTATCACACAGATTCATATTTAATATATATATTTATCATATGCAAATATATATATATATATATATATATATATATATATATATATATATATATATATCTAGTAGGTGTATAATCAATCACATATCATATGAGCAATCACACCAGATAATCATAAACCACATCCTAATATGATAAAGCCCGAGCTAGTGAGCTTGATCACTCACATCAAGATCTATGTATGCAATGGTGCATCTCCATGCCCTGTGATCATCCATTTTGTTATCGTCGGTTCCGTCGATATCTTGATGCATCTTCATGCGTTGCGATCGTCTGTCTTGACCTCATGGGTTCCACTATCGCTTCTACGCTCCTATTGTGCCTTTTAATGTAATTATAACTTAATCATTAGTATGCAAGACTGACAATAAACAAGAAATAAATCGAAGGCTCGTAGGCCACTATAATAGTAATAATCACATTATACATACACACACATCATATAATCCATGATCATCCGTCCACATCATACATCACATGTATACATCACCATATAGGACTACTAGATAATAATAATTAATTAAATTATCTTAATTAATTATATGTAATATTTTGGGAACCCTACCATAGGGTGCCCCACATGGTAGGTTCCCCACATGGCAGGTAGTTCATTCTTAAGCAAGGAAATCTTCTCATATAGAGACTCCTCGAAAACTAGGAATCCTAGGCCACTGGACTGCCTTGCGTGGCTAGGAAACCCTAGCCACCAAGGAGTCCCTTGCAGCTAGGAAAATATGGTTGTAGGGCTGCAAGTGCCCCATACGGCTAGAACTCCTGGCTGCTTGGGCAACCCCTGTGGCTAGGAAACCCTGGCCGCCAGGGGTGCCTCTTGCAGCTAGGAAACCTAGCTGTAGGGGCTGCCATGCAACAGGTTGAGGGCAACCATGCTGCTCTCGTTCCTGCTACTTTTGGCCAGGCCGAGAGCAGTAAATTGGAGCTCTCGGCCAAGGCTGCAAGCATCCTTTAGACAATCCAATGGGCAACAACAGTTGTTGCCCTTTCTTCCCCTTTTGTGTCAATAAATTTGACATCAAAAGCCCTATCTAAACACCTCTTAATAGTAAGAAAATGTGCAGCATAGATTTGAAAACTATAATAAAAAAATCGTAGCAATCGTACAAAATAATTTTAACGCGATTGAACACAACACATATAGTTTAAAAACAAATCTTTTGCATGAGCAACTTGGCTCTGATACTACAGCTAAAAAATATTGGGGTGACATCACATGCACAGTGGAATAATAGAAAATTAAAATCCTATAATTCTTGCATAAAAGAATGTTTCATCATCGTGCAAAAGACGGTGCACAAAAACCCACAAAACCGAAAAACTACACATAAGAGAATTACCTAGAGAGATCATATATCCCAGAAAACCTATAAATCTATGAGAGAGGATGAAGGAGGTTAACCATCCTCCTCTCTAGTATTAATCCACAATGGCAGGGGCTGCGAAGATGCTCCTCAAATCGCTACCCAAAACTCTTCCTCGCTCGCACCATGCAATCAAGAAAAGGCTACCCCTTCTTGTTGTCCACACACCCCAAATAGGGGCTGCAGTATAAGGAGGAGAGAGGAGACTAGGAGAAGGCAGCCAAAAAGAACCTCTAGCTTATAGGTCTTTTATTCACTCCTATTTATAGAGGCCCCCTATCAAATTAACCCTAATGGATCCTACCATATTGGGTACTGTATCTCCATCTAACTATCCAAGCTTCTTAGATTTGTGGGTGTCTACCTAATAACCTCTTATTAGCTCTTATTGGATATCATCCATAGGATCCAATAATTCAGGGGCTTATTGGATATCCAATAAAATAGGAGCTCCAATGAATATCTCATATCTAAATCTCTACTCGTCGCAATACATGTCATATGTATGTGAGTCTCTAGGCCTAATATCGAGCTAGTCGTGAGTCATATATGTCAATACACCTTCTAGCTCAATGAATTATTATCTCCATAATCATTCACTCGACTTATTGACTACGAACGTATTATGCCACTACGCCGTAATCCCCAAACGATACAGGGGAATCCAATCCTTTGGACCTATCTATCCTTAGTTACCATGTACTTATAGTCTCTCATCCATCTAATATTCCAGAGATCATATACCGGGTATGGTGCTGTCAGGCTTATACAATTTCTATACGAGTCTCACTCTAAATGGATTCTCTTGGAGAACTCTTTCTCTCTCAATCCGAATGACCTTAGCCAAGGATTTGTTTAAGCAATAATACATGGGATATTCCTCTCATGACACCGAGAGCGGATAATCCTCTATTAACACTCAATAGCCCTCATAAGGTTGGCTTCCACTTGCGATGACTAGCTATGTTAAATCTGGAACCTCCAGACATATAAGTCTTGTATCAAATAGTAGAGTTCTCATATAGGATATCCTTGGTATCTCAAGTCTAAGGATTAGATACACCACTAGGACGATGGAATTGTTGTCTAACAATAAGGCATCATTGATCATCCAATATTCCATGAGCGGATCAATCAGTGAACTCATTCTCTAATGAGCACTTGCACTGTATCCCTAGTATCCATACATAAGTAGCTATGAGACCAACTGCATCCATCATATGGATGGGTATACAGCACACCAGTCTATCTTGTTATCTTGATGTCCCTCTCGAGTAACATATGATCAGGATTATTTAGGATCTGTGTTTAAAGGCGAATCAATCTTATTATCGTGATCTCATCATGATCTGATTCCCATTGCACAGATCTATAGATATCACAATATATTCATGCAACAAGCAATATAAAGTGATAAAATATCAAATAATAATAATAAGTAAAAAGATTGTGTGTTAAGTTATACATGTCATCACTCATATGATTGGCTTATAGAGCACTTATAACTAGCACAATGAAACGTAGAAAGAAAGTGCAAATTGGATTTATAGTGGTTCGATCATCGTGACCTATGTCTACTTCTGATTCCTTTTCTATCGAGGCCACCATTGATTACTAACCGTCTTCCTTCAATTGGCAAAGACCAACTACCCACTTACTACTCTTTCTCCATTTCACAGGTTTAGGAGACAACCTTTACAAGCCTCATACTACTCTTAGAATGATCCCAAATCTAAAGAAAGAGGAAGACACTTAGCACTTTTTAAAGACTTTTATAACTCAAAATCTCAAGAGTTTTGTTCACACTTTTTGTGCTCTTTCATGCAGGAAAGAGTGAGGTATTTATAGACTTCAATAGCTTCAAAAATGGAGCCAAAATGTGTCTAATCTTGGGTTTCTAGGGTACTAGTGATACCACTTCCAGTACTAGTTGATACCACCACCTATAGACTGACATTAGGCGGTACCACCACCTAGTCTAGGCAATACCACCACCTAGTCTGGGTGGTACTACCGCCTGACAGAGCCTCGGAGATTGGGCTCTGGTGGTACCACCCCTTGACAGGTCGGTACCATCGACTGGCAGAATTAATTGAATGGGCCACTACTTGATGTGGCTTCGGGTCACTGAATGGGCCATCCATCCGGCCCAATTTTAGCCCTGATTTGGGCCCAATTGGCCCCTATTTATGTTAATAGGATTTTTCTCAAAACTAACTCAAATTAAAACCCTAAATATGATAATTAAGGCTAAACAATTATAATGCAAGCGATCATAGTCGTCCGATACATCAATTATTCATCTGAAGTCCCGGTGAAACTTTCGGTCCACTCCTAGTGATCTTCCGGCACGATGTTCGATGTCCGATCCACTCCCTCGTAAGATCAACATTCAATTCTTCTTTAATCCTTCTTTAATTGATCCTAACAATTGGTATTAGAGTCACGTTTTTTCTCGTTTGGTTTAACGCCCAAGAGAAATAGCTCTTTTCGACTTTAAGAGGGTTACTCTATCATTCATCCTCCTATATTCAATGGGACAGACTACACTTATTGAAAAACTCGGATAAGAGTTTTCTTACTTTCGTTGAATCTCAATTTATAGAATATTGTTGAAAATGGATTTCAGAAGTCTTATCTTCTAATGAACGATTGCAATGATTTGGACAAGAAGACTTTCTCTTTGAACACCAAAGCTATGAATGCTTTGTTTTGTGCTTTGGATAACAATGAATTCAATCGAGTTTCTATTTGTGAAATGGCTTATGAGATTTGGCATACACTTGAAATCACACACGAATGCACTAGTAGAGTTAAAGATTCAAAAATTAACCTTTTGATGCATGATTTTGAATTATTTCGAATGAATCCAAGCGAAACTATCGTTGATATATACACATATTTTATGGATATCATTAATAGTTTGAAAGTAGTTGGTAAATATTTTTTTAATTTTGAACTTATTAACAAAATACTAAGATCCCTTCCTAAAAATTGGGATCCTAAAGTAATGGCTCGTCAAGAATCAAAGAACTTAAATAATTTTTTTATTGAAGAACTTATCGAGTCTTTAATGACCTATGAAATGAGTTGTATGGCACAAAACGAACATAAGAATAACTTCCAAAGGATTTGGCATTTCGAACAATAGAATACCACTTGAGTTATAAGTTAAGTGATGATGATGATGACTTTAAACTTCTCACTATAAAATTTAAAATGTTTATAAAATAATAATTAAAAATAAAAAGAAAAAACTACAAAAGTGGAAGAAGGCACTCAAGGCAATTGTGGAGGATGAAATGAGTGCATATGAAGATGAGGTTACAAACCACGCTTCAGTAGCTTTTGACAACGAGGTAAGTGACTCAACCAAAACTCCTTTACCTTATTTTGAAATTACTTGATGCATTTCATGAGTTATTTTTAAATTAGTTAGTTAAAAAAATTATTACAAAAAATATTATCTTGCTTTTTTTTCTAGTGATTTTAAAAATATGTATATATATAAATAAAAATTTGAACATAAAAATTGCATGTTAGCTCCTAGCACTAAGCATGAAAAATTAGAAAGAAAAATGTATTATTATAACAAACAAAATGATGTTGATTGAAAATGTCGTGCGTTCAATAAAATCAAGCTGGATGTTTTAATGATGTAATAATGTAATGATGAAATTAAAATGTTAAAAGGTTTGGTATCATGCTTGATGATTTCATATTATACGTAAGAATTTAAAGTAATGATGATTTAAAATCTTATGTTTTGGAATTAGGTGTTACACTTTTAATCTTAATGATTTTTATGATTAATCTTATTTTTCAGTTTTAATGATGATGGTTTTATGATTTATGGTTTATTGATCTTTGTCATGATAAAATTTACTTTTTCAATTTTAAATGATGATGTATGTTTAGATTCGGTGTAAAAAACAAGGACTTGCTTGTATGAAATCAATCACATGAATTGAAACAACTGAAAAGGGAATGCATTTTGATAATTTCTCTCTATCTTATCGATTTATTAATAAGAAATTGAGAAATCTATTTATGTTAGTTTGAATCTCTTAAAAGTGATTTTGTTGTTGATTTTGGTTTTCTTTTCATACGATTCATTTTAATAATGAGATGATATATCCAATCGAATTATTTATCAATGTTTGCGACTTGAGATGTATTTTATATGAAACATTTTTTTGATTCACGTATGATTTACTTGCCTAAGAGAAGATTTATCCAAAGGAATCTTGATTCTTGACATTAATAATTTGAGATTTATTTGAATCAAGATATCTTATTTGATCTCTTATGATTCTATTTGTTATTTACTAAAAAGGAGATTTGTCAATATGAATCATTTGATCTTTCTTCATCTTTCATACTAATATCGTTCATATCATGATTTTTATATAACTCCTTTGTAATTATGATTTGTATATCTTATGATATAATTGAATCATTAATGAAAAAAAGGAGATTAATGAATCTATTTATGTCTTTTTTATGAATATCTTGAAAATGATTTTGATGATTCGACGATTTGAATTTGAATGAGTCTTATCTAATCTTGAATTCTAGGAATTATAACTTGAAACTTTTTGATATATGAATCATGACCTTGATAACTTGGGAATTCTTATGCATGAATCGAGATTATTTATTATTTGTTCTCCTACAATTCTTTTGTTGTTTACTAAAGAGAATATCTTTCTCGGAATTCATGATTTAAAATTTCTTTTGAAGAGTGGTCTCCTAAGATTTCCTTTTGATTATTTAAGGGGAGATTTGTCAAAATGAATCATGTCTTTTGGTATACACATGATCCTTGATATTATCTTTCATGACATGATGTGTAATTCTTTTGTATTTGTGGTTGTAAACCTTATGTTATAAGTAGAGCATTGATGTAAAAAAATTGTACCGTATTCATCCACTCTACTTCTTCCTTGTTTACAATGACAAAGGGGAGAAAGAAAATTGCTAGCATATCAAGAAAACCAAAATTGCTAGTTTGAATGTTAAATTTAGGTAAATTGTTAAATCTCCCAAATGCATAAAGTATCCTAATACATTTTTTAGATTATGATCTTGATTTCTTAATTTTTATGACTTGAGTCTTCCTATTTAATCAAGATTGTTTCCTATCATTCTTTCTATTTACAAAAAAAAAATTATCAAAAATGATATATGGTCTTTTGACATTCATGACTTGATCTTTTTTTGAAATATTGATGTAAATTCATCTTTGTTATTTATCTTTGTCATGATGTGAAAATTGATGTAAAAGGAAAAGAATTACAAACTTGTATTCTTCCCTTCTTTTTGAAAATGACAAAGAGAGAGAAAAACTTGCTAACTTGCTAATCTCAAAAGATAAACAAGAATTACTAGCTTGCACATTTCAAGTAGAAGCAAATTTGCTAGGTTGCACTTCTCAAAAGAGAAGAAAGAACTTGCTATCTTGCAATCTCAAGAGAAGCAAAAATGCTATCTTATCTATCTTAAAGAAGCAAAACTTGCAAACTTGCACAATTTAAAATTGTTGCTAGATTGTATGTTATAAAATTTGCTAAATTGCTAAGCTTTCATATCTCTAAAACTTGATAGTTGCACTTCTCCTTTTTATTGATGATAAAAGAGGAGAAATTATAATGACAATCATGTATGGAATAATGTATTGAAATTTTGATTATACATGATTTTATGATGACATGTTGCTTGGATTTTTGAATTCAAAAGTTCTATCAATATGACATATTAATAGGGGGAGTTAAGGTTAACTCCGTCATCAATTGATTATCATCATAAAAAAGGGGGAGATTATTGAATCTCAAATTTTGATGATGAAACCAATTGATAATGTTATGATCTGATCTGCATTTTGAATGACGTAGGATGCTTCAACCAGGGAGAGATAATTAAAGTAGGAAGAATCATATTGGGCCGGAGTGGAATATGTCAGAAGATTAGACGTCGAGACAGAGGATCGGTTGATGTATCGGTAGAAGGCTTTGGGCCATGGGTTCAGGCATCATTCTAAGAAGTGCAAAAATTATGTCAAGAAAATTGGAGTTGCGGAGGTCAACTAACTAATTGGGCAATAGGCCGCAAGAGAGGACGATGCGCCGAAGAATCGAACGAAGTATCGATGAACCAATGACATGCTGGGCAACATTTGATTTAGCTTTATAATAATTGTCTAAATCGAAGTAGGTTTTAGGTGTAATTGAGTTGAAATTAGGCTAACTCAATTAGGGGCCAATTGGGCCCAAGTTTGGATTATGTTGGGCCAAGTGAAAGGCCCAAATAGTGACCCAACAAGTGGAACCATCGGTGGCATAATCTCCGAGAGTATGTCAGGCAGTAATACTGTCAGACTGGGTGATGGTACCACCCAGTTTCAAGTGGTGGTACCGTCCAGACATAGTCTCCAAGACTTGGCAGTGGTATTGTCGTACTAGGTGATGGTACCACCTAGTGTCAATGCTATGGGCGATGGAACCGCCCAACACTAGCAATGGTACCACCAATACTCGAAAGACCCGAGATGAGACTAGTTTTGGCTCCAAGTTTAAATCCATTTGGAGCCTATAAATATCCCTCTCATCCCTGGATAACATATACAAGCACAAAGAACTTAAAAGTGGGAAAACGCCGTAGCAATCACTTGAGAAATCCCCTCCTCTAGTTCTAAAGTTTAGAATTATGTTTAGAGAAAAGTGAGTACTTGTAAAATATTGTATCCTAAATCTGTGAAAATGAGAATAAGGGTGTAGAAGGATAGTTGATCTTCCCCCGTTGAAAGAATATCGTTAGTGAATGTTGGTGGCCTCGACAGAAGAGGAATCGGGAGTGGATGTAGGTCACGACGACCGAACTACTATAAAACTCGGTTTGTATTTATATTTGTGCAATTTACCTTTATTATAAACTATCTTACTTACTTTACTTTCTCATTACACTTTTCTGTACGCTTTCAAGTCAAGCACATTTTCGAAACGATTTTATCGAATGAGATTTCCAACTTGACATGATTTTTATCTACTGCACTTTTCTCGATACATGAATTAGATCATCAATTCATCAATTGTTTTCATCATCAAAATTCAAGATTCAATAATAACATGATTGTAATCGTAAATACCACTATAACTTGTATTCTGATATCTATACTTAAATTATACTTGTGTTTGTGAATCATTATCTATATTTATGCTTACATATCAATGGTTAATGGTGGTCTTTACACCGTAATGATTTCTGGTTTGACATGTGACATTAGTTATACTTATATTTTTATTTAAAAAAGTATATTTAAATATATTTTTTTGTAAAAAATATTGTAAGTATTTTATGTGATTTGAAATGCATACGAAGCTGAAGGTTTTTAATAAACTGCATTGAATGCATAAAGAATTGATATGTTTTAAGTAAGATATCTATTTATTATAAGGTTTATTAGCATATGAGTCAGATTGCTTACTGAGCTATGATCTGTCTATAAGTTTTGGATACTATTATATATTTAAATTATTTTATGTATATATTATTTGAATATAAATATCATGAACTTTTAAGGAGCAATTGAATTTATTGAAATATTGATTGGAATTGAAATATTTAATAAATATAATGTGAAAGTAAGTAGTTCAGGTCTTGTTTTGTATAGGAAAAATATAGGATCACGGCATTGTATTATCCCCAACTTTTTACACAATATCTAATTTAATATTTTTTAAGCAAATGTTTGATAAGTAAGTTTAATCACACATCAAAGCCAGGGTGACTATACAACTAAGTAGAGTTAGATGAATGTATTAACTTGAATCTAATCATTAATTTTAGATTATGATTCAAACACATCAAGTTAATAGATAAATATTTTATAGGCTCCAATTCCTTTAGATGTCACCATTAGACTAATCTTGATGATGGATCAGTGTACTTAATCCTGTTTATAGTATTTTCTCTTGTGTGAAAGAACCTACTATCTTGATGAATTAAATGAATCTCATATTCGATTCTTCTTCTATGTTTGAATATAATTTCAACTAGTTATAATCGTTTTCTTGTGCGAAAATGGCCTACTTTCTTGATGAATCTAAATGAAGCTCGACTGTCTGAGTGCTGCTCTTCCATTATTTCAATTAATTCCCAAATTAGGAGCGGTTTTATTCTTCATTCCACATTATTTGATGCATTCTTTTTGGTGATGGGCTTCTGCCGTTACCTCATTGTTCCATCCTCTTCTTTATTATGTGTGACAGCTTGGCATTAACGTAGCCCAAAGATTGACGACATACCAAATGTTATAAAGAGACCTTTCATTAGCATCTTGCAAGCCTTGAAGCTTTCGGCTATTATAATATGTCACAGTTGAGAGCACATGAAGAAGAAGATAGCACTCTTTATAATTGCACTTTTGTTTTAGCGTTAAGTGAAGAGACTTTTCTCCATGGTCAACCTACACGGAATTATCTGTTCCAATGTTATTTAAGATTTAGAATTGGCTTCTCAAGTTTTAAAGGACGCCCTTCGATAATAGACGTATTGACAACAATCAAATCTCTCGTGATAACAATCGTAACAACAGTTAAATCAACCTCTTTTGTAGTTCATCGCTGCACCTCCTCTGCAGTTCATCGCTACAGCCTCCTCGCTGCAATTCATCGCTGCAGCCTCCTCTACAGTGCATTGATATGCTTTTCTTCTCCTCCATCCCTCCTATATCTTTACATATTTTGTAAAGATCACTTAAACCACCACAAAATATTTGGGATGTCTTCATTTTCCTCTTCCGATATTCCTGTCCCTATTTCTGCAGGGACTTTGAGCACTTCTCAAAGTCTTATCACCATCAATGCTGCAGCACTCATTCCCTTCAAATTATCCAAAGATGGCAACTACGCATCTTGGCGGGCACAACTTATCTTAGGTTACGTTGATGGCTCTCTCCAGCATCCACTTGAAATTGTCAACATCCCAAGCGAACCTAGTCCAGTGCCAAATCCAACCCACAAACTATGGTTACACCAGGATCGTATCATCCTTCAAACTATTCAAGCCTCGGTTGCTGGATCCCTCGCCCCACTCATTTCTTCATGTGACACTGCTGCTGAAGCTTGGTGCAAGTTGCAAACCACCCTAGCCAATCGTTCTCGCACTCGCATGCTTAGTCTCTTGTCCAATCTCATGACGATAAAACAAGAGGGAAGTACTGTTGCTGATTATCTACATAACATAAGGATTATCATCGATAACTTGGCCTTGATAGGTCATTCCCTCAGTGATGAAGAAGTTATTGTCTATATCCTCAATGGCCTAGGAGACGAGTACAAGGAATTGGCAACAGCAATACGTGCATGTGATTCATCGGTATCGTTTGAAGAACTTTATGATAAGTTGACTGACTATGAGATATATCTCAAGCGTGAGGACAAGTTGCTGGGACCATCCATCACAGCTCAAGTCAGTCAAAAATCTAAAAAGAAGAGCAACCGGTACAACAAATATATCAACAAAGGTTTAGCCAGCATGCCTGCACTTGTGGGCTCCAAACAAACCTCCCCTCCTCAACATTTTAATTATAACCATCAAGGCGACTACTTCAATAATCCACAACCCTAGCGTCTTGATCACACAAATCAACAAAGAGTTGTCTGCTAATTATGTGACAAAGTTGGCCACTCTACAAAAGTCTGTAGAACTCGACCCAGACTTCCTTCTTCGTCGTATTGGCCTCATGCAAATCTTACAACTACTCTGGCTACTAATCATCAAAATTGGATTGTGGACTCTGGTGCATCTCATCACATCACCTCTGATTTACAAAACTTGCCTATCCACAACGACTATGGCAGAAACGAAGATATCATCATCGGTGACGGTAACAGACTCCCCATTACTCATACTAGTTCTACAATGCTTAATTCAAATAGCACTTCATTTACGCTAGATGATGTTTTGTGTGCACCCCACATCAAACGAAACCTCATTTCTATTTCTCAATTCTGCAAACAGAATCATACCTCATTTGAATTCTTTCCTAACTCCTTTCTTGTCAAGGATTTAAGCACGGGAGCACCCTTGGTCTGAGGCCAGAGTAAAGACAACATTTATGAGTGGTCGTCAGTTTCACAAATCACCCAACCCACTGCCTACTCTTCGGTCGCAGCTCCAACTAATGTGTGGCATCGTCGTCTTAGTCATCCCTCAACTTTTATTCAGCAAAAATTACTTTTCCGTTATTCTCTTCCTACGCTTACAACCAATAACATCATAACTTATTGTGATACTTGTTTAAGTAATAAGAGTCATAGACTTCCCTTTGGAAAAACCTTCATATCTTGCTCTAAACCCCTTGAGGTTAATTACACTCATGTTTGGGGCCCCGCTCCAATCACTTCCTTTTACAAATTCAGATTTTATGTTATTTTCGTAGACTCTTTCACCAAGTACACATGGTTATACCCTCTTCACCATAAATCTGAAGTTTCTACAATATTTACCAACTTTCGAAGATTGGTCGAGAACTTTTTTCAGTCTAAAATTAAAATTGTTTACTTCGATGGTGGCGGCGAATATCAAGCCCTCACATCCTGCCTATCTGCTTGTGGTATACAACACCTCAAATCACCTCCACACACTCCTCAACTCGTCGGTTCTGCTGAATGCAAACATCGACATATAGTTGAAACTGGTCTCACACTTCTACACCAAGCCTCTATGCCACCAACTTTTTGGACTACAGTATTTCAAGCTGCCGTCTACCTCATTAATCATATGCTTACTCCTGTCCTTGAGTACGAGTCACCATTTAAAAAATTATTTCACAAATCCCTAAACCTTCAAAAACTCAAAGTGTTTCGATGTTTATGTTATCCATGGCTCTGTCTCTATGCTTCACATAAGTTAATATCAAAATCTAAACCTTGTGTTTTCATTGGATACTCCCTTGACCATAATGCTTTTCGATGCTATGAACCTCAATCTCGAAAAGTCTTTACGTCTCGTCATGTTATTTTTATAGAGACTACCTTTCCATTTCATAACCTCAATACCGTTAGTCTCCTACTATGCGACCTACTCCATCACATATACATCACTGGAGTACGCCATCAATCCCATCAACCAAGTCTCCCATAATATCATCCAGTCCTTCTCCTCCTTACGATCCATATTCTCTCCTCCCGATGCAACAGGTCCTCACACCCTTCATTGTGCCTCTTCCTTCTTCACATAGTTCCCCTACGACTAACGGTATTCCCTCGGAATCACATTCACTACCTTTATCCTCTTCTGGGACTAATGACATTGAAGTCTCTCAGCCTACCCTAATTTGTGCCCCTCCACCGTCCATACCTACAACACCCTCTATAGCCCCTGGACATCCAATGACAACACGCTCCAAAAGTGGTGTCTTTAAACCACGACAAATCCTTGACCTACATACCATCACAACATCCTCGTTAGAGACCACTGAACCTACCACAATTACTCAAGCCCAAAAATCTCCATACTAGCGTAAAGCCATGTGTGAAGAATATAATACACTCCTCCATAATTCTACATGGACTCTTGTACCCTCTCATCCCACACAAAACATCATCGGGTGTAAGTGGGCCTTTCGAATTAAGCGGAACCCAAATGGATCCGTAGCCAGATATAAAGCGCGTCTAGTGGCCAAAGGGTTTCATCAACGACCTGGTGTTGACTTTACAGAGACATTCAACCCTATTGTTAAACCCATAATAATTCGACCTATTCTGAGTTTGGCTATCTCAAAAGGCTGGCATTCACGTCAACTCGACGTTAACAATGCCTTTCTACAAGGGACCCTAACTGACGAAGTCTTCATGCAGCAACTTCCTGACTTCATCCACCCTTAATATCCAAAGCATGTTTGTAAACTATAAAAAGCTATTTATGGACTTCGTTAGGCTCCAAGAGCTTGGTACACCGAACTTGGCTCGTTTTTGGCATCAATTGGCTTCATCAACTCTAAGTCTGATACTTCCTTATTTCTTCGTTGCTAAAGTGGCAATATATTATATCTTGTGGTATATGTGGATGATATTATTGTCACAAGTAATAATCCTATGGAAATCAAGGAATTCCTCAAGCATTTAGCAGATCGATTCTCCCTTAAAGATCTTGGAACCTTGAGCTATTTTTTGGGAGTGGAAGCAACATACACATCTTCCGGGCTCTTCCTATCACAACGAAAGTATATTCAAGATCTATTATCTAAAATGAACATGCAAGATGCGAAGGCAGTTACAACACCTCTGTCTACTGGCGAGTCGCTCAAACTATGTGATGGAAGCCCTACTATAGACCCAACTCAATACCATCAAGTCCTTGGCTCCTTATAGTATTTATCTCTCACCCATCCGGATATCTCATTTGCGGTTAATAAATTATCTCAATTCATGCATCGACCATCTACTATGCATTAGTCTGCAGTCAAACGAATATTGTGATATCTTTACAGGACTATCAATCATGGTCTCTTTTTTTGTAAACACTCTCCCCTTTATCTCCATGCCTTTGCTGATGCTGATTAGGCAGGGAATTTTGATGACAGAACATCTACATCGGGGTATATTCTCTTCCTTGGACCTAATCCAATCAGTTGGAGTTCCAAGAAACAAAAGACAGTTGCACGTTCTACAATTGAAGCTGAATACCTTGCCATTACCACCGCAGTTGCAGAACTCAATTGGGTCATAAATCTTCTACTCTACTCCTACAATATATTGTGACAATGTCGGAGCCACTTATCTATGCGACAACAGTCAGATCTCCCATGATAACAACCTCAACAATAGCCAAGATCTCCCTAACTACATGATAAGATATCATAAATCTGTTAAGGAAAATCTTCTATTGAGAAAAATTCTCCCTTCTAAACATGTATAAATATGGAGTATTGTGTATTGTTTTGATCAATACAATCTTCTTACTTACTAAATCTTCGATTTCAAAGATATTTCAGATAAACAATTTGGAAGAGATAATTTATTTGTGATAAACATATTTATGACAAAGGATTTATCTTTCTATAACCTTTATTTGATAAATATTTATAAGATGATTTTCATCTCTCTTAGGAGGTTTAAGTTTTTGGGAATATATATATGATCATCCAATTCAATTTTTAAGAATTAAGAAGGTATTAGATTAGATTATGAGTTTGAGTTATGTATCTATCCATTTTCGTGGTGTTTAATTAAAAAATATATTCGTATGATACCTAATTTTCATTTTGGACCTACACCATATGCCTGGGTTTTGTTGAGATCCTAAAGCAAATATTGAGTTCTTTCTTAAGTTTGTAGGGCTTGTGGTCACCCAATTCAATTTTTAAAATTTATTATATAATCTATAGCTTTATTAGTATAACATCTCAACTAAATCTAAACTATTTAAGAAATAAGAAATTAGGACCTAATTCTACCGACGTCACTTTGGACAATCAATTTATTTGACTAGAATATGATGACATTGGCCTCATCATGCCTCAAAAATATATCCAAGTCATTAAAAGATGCTTAATGTCATCACTAAAATCTTTTCTGTTTAAATCATGGAAGCAGTCTTTGTTTTCATCTTTCTTTTTTTTGTTTGGGTTGGTAAGTCGTTTTGAAATTCTTAGCTAAAAGTAGGCTCTATGGAGAATAAGTTAATTAAAGGATAAGAAATTTAAGTTTAAAAGGACTTTGGTTAAAAGAAAAAAAAATCCTTAAAAATTAAGGATTGGTCACTCAATAAATTAAGGACATTGTCTTAGAGTTTTCTCTAGAAAATCTAGAGAGGTTGAAGATGTTGGGCTGATGGCCCATATTCAGCCCACAGCCCACACCCCCTCTTAACCTAACCCTAATTAAGATTAGGGGGGTGTGGTGGCTGCGTTTTAGAGGCAGATTAAAGCTATAAAAAGGCAGCAACGAGGCAGATCTTTGGAGCGACGAGATTCCAAAGAGAAGAAGGAGAACAAGGCAGAAAAGGAAGAGAAAGAAAGGGAAGAAGACAAGGACAACGTAGAAAGACTGTTCTCAAACATCTAGCAGTGTTCTCATCTCAGGTTAGATCAAATCTATAGTAGGCTCTTGCTGTGATTACTTGGGAGGTTTTAGATATTGTGGGTAGTGACGTGATCCTTGTATCCCAGTTATTCTCTTGTGGTTGTTGCTAGGGATTTGGGCAAGAGATTGAGATTTGTACATTCATTATTCTCATAGTGGATTATCTCTAGTTTGCCCCGTGGTTTTTACCCTTCACATTGAAGGGGTTTTCCACGTATATCTTGGTGTTCTGTTTGATTGTGTTTCCATTTTATTCCGCTGTGTATTTTGGTCTTCTAGTATTTGTTCCTATACAAAGGTTATTCCTGTTTATATCCCCATCAACTAGTATCAGAGCGGGGTTTTAGTGATTTAATTTTTGTATTTGAACATGGAGGCCAGTAATATTTCTCGCATGATTAGTTTGAATGTAAATAATTGGATGATATGGAAACCAAGAATGGAAGATCTCTTGTATTGCAAAGATTTGTATGGACCTTTGCAAGGGGATAGTGCAAAACCTACAACTATGATAGATGATGAGTGGAAGAGGTTAGATCGAAAAACAATTGGGTTTATTAGACAGTGGCTTGATGATAGTGTCTTTCACCATGTTTCTACTGAAATTTCTGCATATTCTCTTTGGAAAAAATTGGAAAGTCTCTGTGAAAGAAAAACAACTGGCAACAAAGCCTTTTTGATCAGAAAACTTGTGAACCTAAAATATAGAGAGGGTGCTTCTATTGCTGAGCATATGAATGAAATACAGAGTATTACTAACCAGTTATCCTCTATGAAAATGTCTCTTGATGAAGAGTTGCAGGCATTATTACTTCTCAGTTCATTACCAGAAAGTTGGGAGACACTGGTGGTTTCCCTCAGTAATTCTGCACCAGATGGTATTGTCACTATGAGTCAAGTAACAAGCAGTTTGTTGAATGAGGAGTTGAGAAGAAAGAGTTTAGCAACATCTCAGAATGATTCATAGGCACTTATCTCAGAGAATAGAGGAAGGTCAAAGTCTAGAAGCAGTTCACGTATGGGTAGGAGCAAGTCAAGATCAAAAAAGATATTGTTTGCTATAACTGTGGTGAAAAAGGACATTACAAGAACCAATGTAAGCAACCTAAGAAGAACAAGAAAAAGGGAAAAGAAGTGGAGTCTACAGAGTCAAAGAATAATACTACAGCTACAGTGCAGGGTGGTGATTATTTGATTTTGTCTCCTTCTGATGATATTTTTTCTTGTGTGTGTCAGGATCTTGAGTGGGTGATTGACACAGGTGCTTCTTATCATGCTACACTTCGGAGAGAGTTTTTTGCTACATACAGCAGGTCTGGAAACTTTGGTGTTGTCAAGATGGGCAACTATGGCACAACAGACATCATTGGCATGGGTGATATCCATTTAAAGACCAACCTTGGCTGCAAGTTGGTACTTAAGGATGTGAGGCATGTGGTTGACTTGAGGCTGAATTTAATTTCAGTTGGAAGACTAGATGATGAAGAGTATGAAAGCAGATTTCACAGAGGGCAATGGAAGCTCAGTAAGGGTTCTCTTGTTATAGCTAGTGGAAAGAAATGTCATACTTTGTACAGGTTGCAGGCTAAAGCTTATGGTGAGCAGTTAAATGCTACAGAGAAAGACTTCAGTATGAAGTTGTGGCATAGGCGATTGGGACACATGAGCGAGAAGGGGCTGCAAGCTCTTTCCAAGAGAGAGGTATTACCAGATCTCAGAGGTATACATATGAACACTTATTGATTGTTTGGCTGGTAAACAACATAGAGTTTCATTTGCTAGTACTGCTTTGTCTAGAAAAATGCATGCCTTAGACCGTGTTTATACAGATGTATGTGGTCCTTTGAGGACAAAAACTCCTGGTGGATCTGTTGATGTTCTTGGTATAAGTTGTGCACTTTATTTTGTCACTTTTATAGATGATTTTTCCAGAAAAGTTTGGGCTTATGCTTTGAAGACCAAAGATCAGGTTATTAATGTCTTCAAATAGTTTCATGCCAGGGTTGAAAGGGAGACAGAAAGGAAATTGAAATGCATAAGATCAGATAATGGTGGTGAGTATACGGGATTGTTTAATGACTATTGCAGGTCACATGGGATCCAACATGAGATGACAATTCCTGGTACACCTCAGTATAATGCAATTGCAGAGAGGATGAACCGCACCATCATGGAAAAGATCAGATATATGCTTTCACAGGCCAAGCTACCCAAAAGGTTTTGGGATGAGGCTTTGAGGACTGCAGTTGATGTGATCAACTTATCACCATGTATAGCCCTAGATGGTGATGTTGCAGAGCATGTATGGTCAGGGAAAGATGTTTCTTACAGGCATTTGAGAGTGTTTGGTTGTCGCGCATTTGCACATATTCCAGACAATGAGAGGTCCAAGCTAGATGGTAAGTCTAAAGAATGTATTTTTCTTGGTTACTCACATGATCAGTTTGGTTACAGGCTTTGGGATCCAGAAAAGCAGAAGGTGTTCAGGAGCAGAGATGTGGTCTTCTTTGAGGATCAAACCTTTGAGGATTTGAAGAAGAAGGCACCAGCCAAGACTTCTGTAGAAGGATTAGCAGACTGTGACCCAGTTATTCCTCCAGTATATCAGGGTGATGGGGGAGATGTGCAGGAAAATAGTGTAGAGCCTGATGTTGATCTACCTGCAGGACATGTTGAGCAAGAAGAAGTAGGAGAGCAAGTTCCCGCATAACCTCAGTTGAGAAGATTTTCTAGACAACGTCAACCTTCCATAAGATACTCTATAGATGAGTATGTGATGCTTACTGATGTAGGTGAACCAGAGAGTTACCAGGAAGCAGTTGAGAGTGAGCAGAAAGAGAAGTGGTTAGTTGCTATGTAGGAAGAGATGGATGCTTTTCAAAAGAACCACACTTATGATTTGGTGCTGCTACCAAATGAAATGAAGGCCTTGAAGAACAAGTGGGTTTTTAGGTTGAAGACTCAAGAATATTGTTCTCAACCAAAGTACAAAGCTAGATTGGTTGTGAAAGGCTTTGGTCAAAAGAAAGGTATTGACTTTGAAGAGATATTTTCTCCTGTTGTTAAAATGTCTTCTATTCGTGTTGCTCTTGGTATTGCTGCTAGCCAGGACTTGGAGGTTGAGCAGTTAGATGTGAAGACAACTTTCCTTCATGGTGATTTGGAGGAGGAAATTTATCTGCAAGTTGAAGAAGAGCTTGTATGGGCTAAAGCAAGCTCCAAGACAGTGGTACAGAAAGTTTGATTCATTTATGACAGAAAATGGATACAAAAGAACAGCTTCAGATCATTGTGTGTACATCAAATGGTTTGGTGAGGATTTTATTATTCTCTTACTTTATGTTGATGACATGCTTATTCTTGGGAAAGATATGTCTAAAATTGACAGGTTGAAGAAGGAACTGAGTGAGTCTTTTGCAATGAAGGGCATGGGGCCAGCAAAGCAAATACTAGGCATGCAGATTTCCCGTGACAGGAAAAACAAGAAGATTTGGTTGTCACAGGAGAAATACATCGAGAAGGTATTGGAAAGATTTAGTATGAGCAATGCTAAGCCAGTTGGTTCTCCTCTTGCAGGTCACTTCAAGTTGTGCTCAGAATAGAGTCCGTCAAGTGATGAGGAGAAGGAGAAAATGCAAAAGGTTCCTTATGCTTCAGTAGTTGTAGCTTCAGAAAATTCATAAAGATGACAACGGAGCAGACATGTTGACGAAGACCTTACCAAAAGAAAGACAGGAGATATGCCGACAGTTGGTCGGTATGGCTTCACATTGAGGAGTCATGGGACAGCCTCCCTTATGGGCTGAAGGGGGAGGTTGTTGGGCTGATGGCCCATATTCAGCCCACAGCCCACACCCCCTCTTAACCTAACCCTAATTAAGATTAGGGGGGTGTGGTGGTTGCATTTTAGAGGCAGATTAAAGCTATAAAAAGGCAACAGCGAGGCAGATCTTTGGAGCGACGAGATTCCAAAGAGAAGAAGGAGAACAAGGCAGAAAAGGAAGAGAAAGAAAGGGAAGAAGACAAGGACAACGTAAAGAGACTGTTCTCAAACATCTAGCAGTGTTCTCATCTCAGGTTAGATCAAATCTACAGTAGGCTCTTGCTGTGATTACTTGTGAGGTTTTAGATATTGTGAGCAGTGACGTGATCCTTGTATCCCAATTATTCTCTTGTGGTTGTTGCTAGGGTTTTGGGCAAGAGATTGAGATTTGTACATTCATTATTCTCATAGTGGATTATCTCTAGTTTGCCCCATGGTTTTTACCCTTCACATTGAAGGGGTTTTCCACGTATATCTTGGTGTTCTGATTGATTGTGTTTCCATTTTATTCCGCTGCGTATTTTGATCTTCTAGTATTTGTTCCTATACAAAGGTTATTCCTGTTTATATCCCCATCAGAAGAAACAATGAAAATCTTTTAAAGTTTACGCAAGTTGATCAGATGGCAATAGTTTGAGAAAACTATTTGTTGTATTTTAGACTTAGGTTTATGTGAAGAATTTAGATTTATTTTTTCTCCTTGGATGTAAACAATGGTTTGGTGCCAGAATATGTAAATCTTTGTATCACAGCCTTCTTTCCTCACTCTTGGAAAGATTCAGATGGCAAAAACTTAAAGATAGTATACGATAGATTCTTAAGCAGATTATAACATTTATATGTTGTCTTTACTCTTGTTGAACCTCATTCTGCCTGTAAGTTTCAGAACTTTTGGAAAGCCAGCAAAGGCTTTCCCAAAAGAACGTTGCAGGCACACAGCAAAGAAGAAGTGTGCTTCCTGGCTTCATAGAGAAACTCGACGTGGTCCCATGCAGAAACTGAGCCGCATTTGTGTTCATCTGCACGCCTTCCTCGTCGCGCATAATCCACTTTACAGAAGGAACAGATCGTTCTCTTTAATCTATGTCATATAAATGCTGAGAGGGACAAGTCGCAGGTTCCACCTCCATCGTGTCTCTCTCTCTCTCTCTCTCATATATGCATGCCAATTCTGGCTAGGGATATTGGAGGATTGTATGATCCTAGTGGATGTGCGTGATGGAGTAAGCAGGATGGAAGGAACGAAAGAGATATCACATGCCAAGGTAGGGGAGATCGAGAGATCGTTCTCGATGGCTGTAGGAGGCGGAGGAGGTGGTGGTGTGATTTGCTCTGTGTGTGTGTGTGTGTGTTTGTGTTTGTGTTTGTGTGTGTGTGTGTGTGTGAGAGAGAGAGAGAGAGAGAGAGAGAGAGAGAGAGGATGTGTAGGCATCAGGGATTCCTCGCTAAAACATTATAAGATCGCATAGTACTCCAGTGATATTTCTTATGATGGAGGGTTGGGGCATGCATGAGATAGAAACAGATGCTGTCGAGGACGTACCCTCTCTATGGTTTAGCATCTGGACCACCCATTGAGACGAGGAGGACAAGCTCATCATTACCCACCATTTGCCCTGTCCACATTCAACCTCAGCATCAGAGATCGAGAACACAACTTTCTCCTCGCTCCTTAATCACAATAACCACGTGATTTGGTATCAAAACGTTTACATGAATCAACAGGACGTTTAGTTTCTAGTTGGTGAGGCATTACGTTACGTTGATTTATTATTCACCATCAAGAAGCTTAAGCATTATAGCAGATCCTACGTATGTATAGCAAGCAAATTCCACGGGCACTGCTATTATGTGAACTTCATGGCTGAAGCAGAATATAGAATATACAAAAACAGGAAATTTTGCTGCGCATTCAATGGCTTCTTTCTTCCTCTTTACAGTTTATAAATGAAAAACATGTGGTTACTTCAAGTCTTACCAGAGATTAAACAACATGAGTGTTGTAAATCCAATTACCATCAATCTCAGTTAAAAATGTACTTATGAGAAACCAACACTTACACTGTGAAAGAATGAACACTTAACTAGGAAAGAATGAACTTTCTAAAGCTAATGTTGGATGCAGTTTCTCCTCTAATCAACTGAAATATTTACCCAAGGATAATGAGATCAGGGAGTGACGTCTACTTGACTGTGGGTGGGATCACAGCCTTAAATCATCCTAAAAAAAAAGGCTATAAGACACAATCCAATCAGTTTAAATCTGCATAGTCCAGGAAGGAATCATCCATCATACCAATGGAAATTACACACACAGCTTGAGGGAGAATGATGTTCTATTATTGCAGAAACCGACCAACTTCATTGTGGGGCTTTCGGTTGATGAAGTACCCAATCTCAATTTTAGGGTTGATGAATTGAAGCCTCTGATGAGCACAACCTAGAATGTTTGGGAACACAAGATGCCCATCTCCGGATGCATCGACACGCATGAACTATATCGCTACTTGAAACACTTAGTAGCATGGCTCTCGCAAAGTGCAAATATGATTCAAGTCTGCTTCAAGTGTTTGAATGGTTTTCAGGACCTTCCATAGATAAGGTGCCAGTGATCTACAAAACCTTGACCTAATTCGGAGCAAAACCAAAGCTGTGTCAATATTGCTGTCGTATGTCATACAAAATCAAAATAATGTAACTATTCACGGTCAGTTTAGTCTGGAAACATGTACTCTCACAATGTCTGCGATCATCAAAAAAAAAAAAAATCTTGTTTATCCTAGAGTTAAAGTATTCGATGGAGTTGACACCTTGTTTACAGGAGAACATTTTACATTAGCATGCATGTAAAATGATCTTGAGCAAACGTCAAGATCAAGACTCTTCGAGAGAGACAAATCAAAGAGACCTCATTGTAGCTTCTTCGTTTCCCATTAGGTTACCAAATGAAGCAAACGTTTCCGACTCCTAATCTGTATGAAGGTTTTGTTGATTTGAACTGGAAATTTGGACCAATATCTGTAGTGTAGAACACCTTAAATACATGGTCCAAAAATCTGTCTTATTGTACCTATCCTCCTATAGATATATACTGTCATTATGTCATATATATCTTGCCTTTAGTGGATCTATGACAATTAGATAACCTTTTGACATGCATCGGTGTCATTCTATCTAAGAGTCTGATTTTATATATATATATATATATATATATATATACTCATTTAAAACAACAATGGATAATTTTAATCAATGTAACAGCAACTTGTCCTGAAAAAAAAAAAAAGTGTAATATAACGGAGACTAGTTAATTCTACTCCGATTAAGTGTTGGAAGAAATTGAAGGCATGAACAGAAAGAACATCGTTCAAATATAGAAGAATATTGTTGCAGTCCCCAAGTCTTGGAACCGGTAAAAGAAGTTGAAAGTACGAGCAAACAAAGAAACCAACTTAGCTTTGCTGCCAGTGATAACATTTGCGATGTTACAACTGGCGGAGTAATGAATGAGACGAAACAACTTGTGATCTAACTGGCGAATTAATTGAAGCACTGGCTGCTTGTGCAGGTTTAAAAGAGTTATCGTTCCGCGGCAGTGCACATAAACTCCTGAAACTAGCTAGTTGTATGTTAAGACTCCATATCCAATTTACAGTAACATCAAATTTAAGTTAAAACGAAAAGGAAAAAAAGTAACTGCTTAAAAGTACAAGTTCTGTATGAGAAAGAGAGAATCCAAAGGCTTCATCTTCAGAAAATTAAATAACACATAAGATATTAAGTACTAAGAATGAGTTCCATTTTCAGAGTAGGGTTCTCGAGTGACACACACGAAGGAAGATCAAATTGATTCCCGAACACATAGTACATACGTGAGAAAGCTAATTCAACCATTAAGAGTCCATACAACTTGATATGTTGTTAGCACAGATGGTACCACCCAACAGCCTCTTTCGAAAGCTTGCTTATATTATTACTTGTAGTTCACTAACAAGTAATAATATATAGATTTTGTTGAAGACGCATAAACAATTTGTGTGAACATGTAGATTTTGTTGAAGACGCATAAACAATTTCTGGCTTTCGTTTCCTCTTTTTTTTTTCTCTCTCTCTCTCTCCAAATAAAAAGTGAAAAGAATTGAAAGTGATACGTATGCTCCTGACATAAGATGTCCATAATGCATGGTTGATAGAACACAAAGACGGAATCAGAGTGAATTAGAGAAGATAAACCGAAGGAGAAGGATTTAGATTAACCTTTTAAAGCTCCAATGTCTGTCCTCCATTCCAACGCAACGCATGTCGACTACTTTAGAAATAACCCGACATAAAGAATAAGAGAATTTGGAAGAACAAGAAATTGTTTGAGCAAATTTCCCATGGTTCTACATTTTGAAAAGTTTGTTTTAGATGAAGTCAATATGTCAATTAAAATACGTACACTTGGAAGCAAAGATTATATAGAAGAAGAAATACACGAAAAAGAAATATTACTGCAGATACATCCCTCCATATCCTTCGATTTCTCAGGTAGAAGTGCATATTTCAAGAAAAGAATCTTGTAAACCTTCCTCGCACCAAGTTCAGCATCCATTCAGTTCCTCAGGAGGATGATGGTGGTGTTGTCGTCTCTTGATCTCTTGTTGCTTCTCACAAGCCAAGATCCAAAGGTAAGTGTAGATCCTTGTTGGTTGATGACGAAGCTTCCGAGAACTCCATGCTCCCGTGAGGAAGCGGGTGGAAGGGGAGCGTTGAAGCTGGCTGAAGCTGTCCTGCGCTTGGAGATCGAGCACTAGGGACTAAATGCTCGTCGCCTTTGGACTCCGGGCAGTCGAGGTTCACACCGAACAGCCTAACGCGCTTGGCTTCAGACTGGTTGCGAACGAGTGGTGGTGAACTGAGAACCATGGGCGGGCCGCTGCCGCTGTCACGTTGCGCTGCAATCTGCGGTGGCCTCGCCATCGAAGATCTAAAGAAAAGAAGCTGACCTCCACCGGTACTGCCCCAGTTCATGCCGTTGTACCCGAAACCAGGGCGGTGGTGGTCGTGTACTGCCCTCGGAGGGATGAAGAACTGGCCGCCCCATGGTCCTAATGGACGCGCCAAGGATACTCCGGTGAGCGGATTTAACGGTAGCATGGGTATGTCACGGTTCACTGGCCGCGGCTTCCAGTCTATGTAGAGCTGATCTCTTGTAGACTCGCCGACACCGCGGCCGAAGGAGACGATATCCCCGGCGTCGAGCCTCTTCTCCTTGACAAATCGGCTCCAGCCCTTGGTCATGACGTAGCTCTGGCTACTGTTCCAGTAGGAGTAGCGGAAGCGCCACGACTTCCCCGTCCGGTCCTCGAAGCTCAACAACAGCCCTTTCTCTTGCGCTGCCGGGTCAAGCGGGAAGTACCTCTCGGCATGCTGCTTTGGGATCACCAGCCGGTTCAGCTTCCCGACATCGCTCGGCGTGACCACCTTGTCGAACATGTGCTCCTTCTCCGTGAAGAAATCGCTTTCTCTGCGGCCATCTCCGGCGGCGCCTCCATCACATGGACGAACATGCCATCTGAAGGCAGTGGATGTGGATGGCGACGAGGAGGAAGAAGATAGAGCAAAGATGGAAGGATGCGTGAAGGCGTCCTTCTGCTTTTCCTCTCCTATAATGTACAATCCATCCCTTCTTCCACTTGTGAACTCCATCTGATATGTATCAGAAAACAAAACTGCGACTAGTAACTACACTAACAAGTATTAATCGACCACGTACAATTCATCGTTTCTTTTCTGTTCCTCGACTTACATCTATCATGAAGGAGAAAGAATCAAAGGGATGGGGGTCGGTACCTTCAGCTTTGACTAAAGACAAGTGGTGCAGAGGTTGGTCAGGTTCTCATTGACCCCCATGGAAAGAGAGATTAAATATCGTCTGTGTATAGGATTGGCTTCGCAGCCTGTTTGTTTCTGCCCCTACCGACTGTCGCAGAAGGTTCCCAAAAGAAGGCTGTGATAGGGTATTTTGGCTTCCATTAAACCAAAAGGGAAGTTGGTGAGACGAGAGAGAGAGAGAGAGAGTTAAGATCGTATAGATTCTTTAAGGGAGCAATAGAAAGGGTGGGGGGGAGGGGCCTATGAATTCTGTCGTCGAGGTCATGTGAGCCTGTCCTTCTCACCCAAGGGAGTTTTGAGCCGTATGGCTTTGTGATAAGCCCCAAAAACAGAGCCAGTTGCTCTGCAGATCCCAAAGCCCTTAGCCTCATTTGTCAGTATGTTCCAAAAATACTCACACATGTTCATTATTCTATTCAGTGAATCCATTTGATATATTATCTCTTCTAATATGTTATTTCAATGTTACTCAGAGGAAAAAGAAGTTTTCCTCAATATGGAAAGAGAATAAATATGACTTAGAATGGATTGATAAGGAAGCAGGAGCCTTTTTCTGTCCCCATACCAACAATGGAGGCGAAAAGATATGAAGCATGATATGTTGAAATATTTCTAAAATCATCTTACTCCATCCAATGCTGTCACCCAAAATCCATAGGGAAGAGAGATTCCTCAGAGAAACAGAGGAATCAGAATTTTTATAAAGCTATGATGTAATCTGAACTTGTGCTCTGTATGTCATTAAACCGAAACCATAATTTCATAGTGCAGCAGTTCGACAAAAAAACAATTAAGCACATCATCACTCTTGCTGAAGGTGTGCTTCACTCTGGGATAATGCAAACCTATAATATATTTGTTGATGCCCGTAAGACTTGGACAAGGTCGGAAGGAAGTCTAATAGAAACGAGGATATAAGGATCACAATGATATATCCACATAAACCATCTTTTTTCTCATAAGTTGGAGATAAAGAACTGTTCTTTTAAGGAATTATATACACACAAGAAATAAATTCCAAGAGAATAATTCTAGTACCTAAGCAATAAGATTTGATTGAGTCCCAACTCAATGAAAGCATGGATGATACCATGATCACCTGTCTGTTTGATACCTTTCTTCGAAGTAAATGCTCTATGTTGATATATCAATTTATTTTGGTATGGCTATAAAAGATATCATCTGCTGAATCTTCTTGCCTTGTTTAATGGTCAATGACTGATTCTAGTAGCTCGAATGGGTAAGAAATATTTTCTATTTGTCAAACTGTTTCTGGCATGTTCATAGTTACAGGTAGATGATAATATTCTTACGAATCAATATTTGTCTTCTTTGAAACTTGAGTATATGGATGTTGCAATTCATTTATTATTCAGTGCACTTTGCCATTCACGAAGAACCAAGTCTTTTATCGAGTGAACTTTATATTATGATTAGCTAGTACTATGAACTAAAAATCCAAAGTAAGATCCGATGGTGGCTGTGTAAGTCTTGTCTGATGCAGAAAAGGGACGGAAAGGACTCAATGATCTTGTAGATACTTGATGATAACATGTTTGAGATGAGCCCAGTGAGCAATTAAATCGATCTTTCTTTGTTCTCGCCACGGGATCTTCGATGTATTTATTGTTCGGTTAAAGCTTCAGAATCAAGTAGCCTATTCATAATAACTGGAGAGATAGATAGATATATATATATATATATATATATATATATATAGAGAGAGAGAGAGAGAGAGAGAGAGAGAGAGAAAGAGAGAGAGAGTACATTAAACTAAGGCTTTATTTTAACAAAATTATCTATCTATCTTTGTCTCTAAGCTTTTGCACGTTATCATTTAAGAATTAGAAATTTTTAGTTCGTTTTGCTGTGAATCTGAGACTCTTAACTGAGTTTGAATGGTGTGTTGCAAACATATAGGAAGCAAATTAGGAAGAGTACATTAATTTGTCTTAAATGACGCACGGAACAATTCATGCTAGTGGTTGCCAACCACTGGCGCACGGAACACTTACATTAAATCCTTCAACTTCATCCAAAGTGTAACAGCGGACTGCCCTTCCAAGCAAACCAATGTTAATTGGGGGGGGGGGGGGGGCGGGGGGAGACACCTTTTGCCTGACAGCACAAGTGCAAGTTAAACCATTAGAAGTTTTCATTGTTGATGCGATCGAGCTACAGAGAAGAATTCTCTTCTTCTCGTACCAAATCTCAGTCAACACACCACCGGAACATATAATTGCAAACCACGTTATGCGACAGAATCTTGAAGCCCTGAAGTAGCCACATAAGTCCAGAAACCGGCAATTGTCTTCTTGTATTATTCTAAGCAGTCTCCTTCCCTAATGGCATTAGTTGAGTCGAGATTAAGCTCGTGGAACGCATCAAAATCTTTGTCTTGTTGGACAAATCAACTTTAAACTACGAGTTCCGCGTTGATTTATTGGACCAATTGATCAAATGTGCAAAACGTAGAGGAAGACTTGAATAACAAGATCAACAATGGCTTCTTAATTGACAGTAGGTTTGGTAGATTATAATTCAAATTAGATTAGTGGTCTGCATTGGTCTCCATTAGCTTAATCTTACCTTTTCACAATTCAATAATAACGTTGTCATTAGTCGTACTCATATTCGCACTTTGTAGTGCCTTTTGGGTGCTCGAAACAGTGAATCGCCCAAGAATAGCTTTCAAACAAGCATTAAATATTGTGATTCATTACTTTGTGGAGGCATGCCATGATGTTCCCATTAAACAAGATGAGGTTAACCTTTAAATTGATGTAGTTATTGAATCAATCGAACATACATGGCATATGTACTGAGGTCTCATCAAGCGTTAGATGGTTTTGGTAGACGCATGGTCCTCCAATAAGGAACGTTCATACTAAATTAATTAAGATTCTGCTTTCTCTTCTATTGATTAATAACATGCTATATGCTAGGGGACCATCATCGATCTGCTCCCTATCTTTCTCATCAGTATGCCAATCATATGGCTAATCTAATGGCAAGCTGGTACGGAAGAATCACATTGAGATTTTTATTCGACCTTTTGTTCCTTGGATTTTAATTAGTCACGCAAAGTAAAATATGTATTATTAATGTATTTTTATTATACAGGGCATTAATGGAGCTCAGCAAGCCAACGCCTAATTCCAAATTTCAACTATTTGATATTGAGTCTAACCCGAAATGTTAATTGTGGATCATCATTGTTAATCCATTAATTTTTCTCATGAATCAAATATGGATCCTAATATATGTGTATATTTGAACCCAAAATCGATATGAAATGTGATTCTCACTCTAGATCAGTGGGCTTATTGGTCTTGGAATTGGTTAGGTGGATGGATCCCCTGATTAAAAGATTCACTATTATAGTGTGTCCTAATTGACACCTATAGGACGCCATATTTAATATGGTCAAGTGTTTATCCTGTTGACCCTTTCCCTCCAGTATGCAGCTTGAATCGAAGGGAAGATTTTTACCGGAAAATTTTGATCATTTCCAATTCATCTCAAAAATTAATCCCCTAAATATATGTGAAAATTTTTAGTAATTTTGCGTCTGGCAAAGGGGAAGAACATTTAGTTTTCTTTTTTCTGACGATATATTTGCAGGTAAAAGAAGAAGTGCCTTCTGTATCCTGTAAGAAATAAAGCCTGAGAAAAAAAAAAAAAAAAAAAGTCAAAACACAGCAAAACTATCTACAAGTCTCTAAGATCCATAGCTCTAGAAGTCGCACACAGAAAGAATAGTCACAACTTGAATGATCTAAACATATTAAATGGAACCAGGAACCTCTCCTGTAAGTGGTAGGTAGCCCCATCCCTTCGGGTTAATTTGGAGGCACATGATCTTTGAGGTGCATGCAAGGACCCTCAAGGGCAGCGGAGATATCACGTGCACCTCCTGTGAGGAAGAAATCCTGCGACTGGAAGTTGTCTGGTAGCAATAGCTCTTAAGAATAGACCAGACATGATCAAAGAAGCCCTCGAAGAGAGTCGTGTGAAGGACTCCATATTTACTGATTGAAAAGGTTCGTTTTCAGTGGTAAGTCAATAAATCTTGCCAGGTGGAGATTCAGTGTGTCTGGAATTGGCTCCGAAGGAAACAAAGAACTAGACATATAAAAATCTCCTAAAGCTTCTGTGCTTGGCCATGGAGATGGTTGGGTGAAAGATTCCACACTCAGTGATTGAACAAGTACAGTGTAATGTCAGGAGAACTTGATAGGTAAAAAGACTCAATATCATCTCTGGAATTGGCAGTAGAGGACAGCAATCTAGCAAAAACAAAAAACTTCTTTGAATGGGTATAAGGGAGACCATGGTAATTAGGCAAACTGCATAAAAATACAAAATACATGTGAAATATTGAGTTTTATCATTTAACATCATTTGGGTAGTAGTTCATTCCTTATGGATGAAGACATTAATCGATTGCCTTCGAGTACCATCCAAAATTAAATTATGTTTATATATGTATGTTAGAATATGTTACGACAACTGTGGCTTCTATACCTACGAGAACACTTTACAACTGTGCAGGTATCTAAAAGTACATCCCTTTTATATTTATATACAGATCACATGGTACTTGTAGAGTAGTTATATTTGAGTCTCTACGATGGACAAGGAAAAAATTTTACAATATAATAGAATGTAAATTTTGGATTAAAAAATAATGCTTATAGTATATATGTTTTATTGATTTATATTTAAATAATTTATGTTAAAATATAAGTTTATTCATTATCACATGGATTTTATAGTCATTATAATTTGAAAATCATGTGAAAAACCAATTTAGATGAATTCCTGAAAAAGTCTCCATTTTATTATTATTATTATTATTATTATTATTATTATTATTATTTTTGTGTAAGAGTTGTCTTTTTTTGTTTTTCTCCATTGGTACCTTTTTTATATATTCTAAAAATATCTTAGATAGGACAAGTCAAAAAGACTCTTTTTTTACATTGGATCCGTTTATAAGGTAAATTGGATATAGTGTTTTTGAATATAGTTATAATATTTTGACACTATCACAAAAACGTTGTAATCTTATATAAAAACACTGTAATTGAGGAATAAAGAATAAAAATATAATACAAACTAACTTATCATCCTTCGTAGAGTTTGAAAATATTATAGATAATCTTATTAGTTTGGAAACAAAAACAAAGAATGTAATTTCTATGCTAGTTATAGTGTTTTTAACAATATTACAATGTTTTTGTCACCTATACAAAAAGACTATCAAGTCCAAAACCACTTCTATAGCTGAGGAACAACAACTTAAAATATAAGACAAACTGATTTATCATCCTTAATGGAATTAAAAATAGATATTCTTATTGACTTAAAAAGAAAAATATATAAATATAAAAAAATATATTGATTATAATATTTTTAAATGAGATTACAGTATTTCTGTTACCTCATATAAATGTTGCAAGTTTATAAAAATAATTTGTATCATTTGATCCAATTTGTTACTTCAAAAGTATTTTCAGAAAGAAGAAGACACTCATTGGAGAAGATAAAGAAACGGGTACTAATGAGGATGTATCTAAAATGCGAGATTTTCTGACAATTCTCAACAAAATTTGATCTTTTGATACTAGTGTTTTTTTTTGCTTGCATTTTTGTATGTTTGTTTTATTCGCACTGACATCAACATGTATATTCTTGTCATACAAGTTGAAAGTAGCTGAGATGGATCAGAAAAGGTTTCCCAAAGGACTGATCATTCATGAAATCAAGTTACTGGTTTTCTTTTTTTTTAAAGCAAGAAATGCTTCCATCTAGTGCTGGTGGATAATTTTACCTGGACAAGCAATGGTAATTTCTGTGCAGATTACAGTACCCTACAGGCTATCAATCAGCTATCAAGGCTATATATGGATGAGGAAGATTGCCAATACAGAGAAACATAGGACACTGTTGCAGGACAATACAGATAAAAATAGGCCGGTGCGGCAGAAAGAAAAAAACAAAGGATGGTGAGGCAGAGATCCCAAGGTAGAAAACGGTGGAAAGATCCAACACAGGCCGTCATGATGTTTACGTATTTATGTGCATCTGGTTGGATGGAGAGCTCAAGAATGCATGCATGAAAACTTGCAAAGTGGGAGAGCAACAGAACATCAGAGAAGAGAGCAGATTTTTCTTTGTCCCAACCCAAGGGGCAAGCTCACGCAGCATTATAGCTCCTTGCCTCTTGTTCAACAACTCCATACTCTCTCCCCCAAACCTCTTTCAGAGACTGATTGCCGTGGCCACAGCTCATACATAGAACAGTAGGAATATGTTCTGAATCTCTAAACCAGCAATTTGGAATTCTCTGCTTATTAAATGGAGCGGGGGAATTTTGGAACGTGATATCACTTATTACTAAACTCGGTAGATGTTCATGCAGCATGCAATCTCCACAGTTAGGTTAGTGTTCTGATCATTTGACAGCGTCACATCTCTACAGCTACAGGTGGACTTTCAAGCAAGCAAGCAAGCAGCAGGGTGACATGGCATGGAGGTTGTGCCACTTGGAATCACCCAACCTCTTTCAACGAGGATTCCTGGTCACCTGATTCATTCATACAAGGTGTGGGTGTTACGAGCCCTGTTAGCTACTTAAGCTGCAAGCAATTTCAAGAAGTGGGGAATGGGCTTGAAGATGAATGTCTGGATCATGGGGGACCTCTTCCCTGCTACCACACTTTTCTCCTCATCACCCCAGTCCTTGTGCCATCGTTTCTTCAGATGAGAGTATCGATATAACAGCAGCACTATTAAGTGCTTTGATGTCTCCACTAAATGCAACAGAAGCTGAAACTAGCTAGCTGGGACCACACTTTCCCATAGTTCTCTGATCCGTTGTCTTGTGTCCTCCTTCCCTTTCTTCCTTCACTCTCCCTCCTCCCGCATTCTGACATGGCCTTCAGGTCTTGCTCTCTTGCTTCCATTTCCATGGTGACAAAAAGGCCTCGGGCTCGAGATTTAGGTGGTAAGAAGGCAATTGAGGTGAACTAAACACTACTATTTTCCTCCAAAATTTTGATGAGTTATTCAACAAGCTACTTCTACGTAATTTGTCTGCACTTTCTGACTTACTACGATGTGTACATCCATCATTTACCCCTCTCGCATTTGCATGTTTGTATATATGAATGATTAGATCCTCATGCACAAGAAAACACAGTCTGGGGAGCTTCCAACCCATATATTTTTCCCTCCAACCTTGATTAATACCGTTGAGGCTTTCCTGTTAGGTCGTTGTCCGTCTGTCTTCATAAGTCAGGATATGTATTATCTATATATATTACATGAGAGAGAGAGAGAGAGAGAGAGAGAGAGAGAGAGAGAGAGCATTAAAATTCTTTCACTGCATCGTGAGAGGCTGTACACTCTGAGTGTGTATTACAGCTGATCCATTTAATATATGATACTAAAATATGGAAGAAGCGAAGCACGAAGCGCTGCTGCTACTGCTGCTGTCTGCTGCTTTCTGTGTCTTTAAAGGCGAATCTGTGAATATGATATACATGTTATCTATTCTTTCTTATACGTGCTGTTGGGTTAAGGAAGAAGCGAAGCACAAAGCCTGCAGCAGCGGCTTCTGCTGCAGTTGCTGCTATCTTCTGCTGCTTCTACGTGGTTGCAGCCTAAAAGATGATGGATACCGAGACAACAAGCTGCCGACCCGTTCGCATAATAAATGACGTGCTTCGATGCGTTGTTTCTTTGTAGGATTAGGTTGAATAATGCACACGTGTGAACCATGGCGATTATGGTAGTGCTGTGCTTATGATGTAATCAGCACCAGAAGCTCTTATAATGGTATGTCATACGACATGATGTCAAATTAGGAGGTGCACATTACACATCTAATGGAAGTTGGTAGCTCAACACCAGCAGCAGCAGCAGCTCACTTCATTGAAGATCCAAGATGGATATTTAACTGCGTTGCTCTGCAGCTGTGCACGGCAAGGAGATCTTGTTTCTCTCTCTCTTTCTTTTTTTTTCCTTTTTTTGATAGAGAAACTAAGTCGCAAAATAATTCTAGTGTCAATCAGCTTATCGTTTAAATTGTTATTCCAGCTATAAAGAATAGTTAAAAAAAAAAAACATAATGAACAATGCTCAAAGTTTGGAATTATTTTCTTTGGCCCAAGACTCCAGTGCGACCTTATTGTCTAAAAGCCATATGTATTCCCAATACGTTAAATCCTAAAATTTAAGCTACTGGGGCTCTCGTTTCATATATGGAATTCTGTAGATCCTGCAGTTTTCGTACTAACTTGTCCTCTTTGCTAGCTGGGCCTGCTTGATACCAAGATTGGATGAAAAGCACTAAGACACTTGGGCTTAGTGTCCCAAAAATTTGAGGTCTGTCTTAGTGTTTTTGAAACTTGTCTACACTCTACAAATAGCAGTCAGAAATGTCAACTTTTAACTACTTATATGCCACATGAACTCCTGAGGTTGCTGGTGTTTGTTCGAGCTCTACACCAGCCAATTAACTTGAGTGTTTATATTTAATAGTATGGTGTGGAGAACAGTAATGAAAACTGCGAGTTTATCTTGCACTTAAGTACACATGTTTGGTAGCAGAACATCACAAACAAAGTACTCATAGGAACGTCTTCAATAACTATAAGATAAATGAACATGATTGTGTTGGTAAACTACTGTGTTAATGGATGGAGTCATGTCAACGACCTTTCAGTAATCCCTCTCTTCTGCCAACAGAGAATGCAAGTCATACCACCCAGTTTTGCTCAGCAGCACTCCATTAAAAAAGAGTCATATGTTGCATCTTGAAACGAAAAATCTAAAACAGAACACAATAGATTAATATTTCAGCAAAAGGAAAAAGTTCAATGAAAATGAGTGCTCAAGAACAAGCTAAGTGAACTAAAAAATTCCATGGTAGAAGGATTAACTACAGGGTTTGGTGGCGTAGATAAGTATCGAGAGTGCTTCAGGACACGTGAGTTGGTAAGTAGCTAAATAGGGCTTCGTGTTCTGCAACATCATTATCACATTTCTTTCCATCCAACGTAAAAGGTTTGATTATTGTCTACTTATCTTTATTTTCCATAATGCAACTTATTGATATCCATTTAAAGCGTAGAGTATAAATCCAAATGCAGCCAAGAAGTGTACAACTAAAATAACTCGGAGCTTAAGAACAAGTGAAAAAAATGAATTTCGATCAACAAGATATTATAACATGTGATGCTCTCTATGCAGAGTTACTTGCAAAAAAATTATTCCCCTGCCTTCTTGACAATCATGACAAAATGAATGGCTCACCTGTCATTTGTCCAGGAGATTCTCTAGCCAGCATTAGTGTATGTTCCTCTTTGCAGCCATGATTGCACTCAACACATAGCAGTTGGTTCATCACAAAATGACCAAGATCAGCAGGATTCCTTGGCAAGGAAACATGACCCAGCAGTTCTTCCAGATCTGAATAGCATCGCTTACAGTTTACCCTAAGGAGCGTCCAGATGCTTTAGATGAAATTCAAATTAGTAGAATTTGAATTATGCCATAAGAGAACAATCATACTATTGTCACTGCCTAAAGTAACTTGAAGAGTTTGTATGAGGTGCTTTCACCAAAAACTGTACCAGGTTTGACATGTACAACATTCTCTTTCAGCCACAGCTTGGTTCATCATACACATCAATGGTGCACTAGAGATTCAGGCAAGTGCACCAAGTTTCATAGATTATGAAAGGCCCCATTTAAGAATAGATGACCCACCAAATTTGACGAAGAAATAAGTAGATAACCACGGAAGCAACAGTTTTAAAAGCGACTTCTAAATATCCATCATATTTAAAAATCCTTATGAATGAAACATATAGTCTAAATGAAAGAATGTAATCTCATAATGGACCCATGTCGCTGGTCGGCTTTGTATATACTATTGGTACTAGTGTCCTAAGTGTCACTGCAATACTATATACTGATTTCCAAAGAAACACTAAAAATCATCCGAAGGCAAACGAAGAGATGAGGGTACAACTCCAGAGGAGGGAACGAGGATTCGCTGCAAAGTACGAGAGGAGGGAAGGAGGCAACGACGAGGGAGGAAAGAAGAAAACAAAGAAACTGAAAAGGGTATCGATCACTTAGGGGTAGAGGAGGTTTACTATCACGAACAAACCAACATATAAGATGTTCAATATTATATTTTTATCTTTTTATATCTTTTAATTTTATTTATACTTTATATATTCGTGTCTTTGGACGATGGAGGAAAGAAAGAAGCAAAGAAAATTGAGAAAAAGAAGAAGGATCTTGTATGAGGTAATACGTTGGTAGATAAATTACAAGATCAAATGGAGGATCAACTGAGGGCAACACCAAACGATGACATATTTAGAGCTGTTGAGGAGATTGGGACCAATGAAGGACTAACCTATGGTATAGTGGGTGCGAGGGTCGCCATTATCTCAATGCAAACTGAGTAAAGCAATTTGGGTAGAGCTTGGTGAAGTACCCAAGTCACATAAAGGGAGTCAATATAGAAGATATGGAGTGAAGACATAAAGCTTTCCTTGGATAAAATTAAAAATATGAACTCTTATAGAGTTAATAGTGAAATCATGTCAATCCTTGGGTTTCTTATTCTAATGGAACGAACTCATCTTGTATGGTGCCATAATCAAAGAGAATTTTGAGATACATACTGTTAGGACTAAAATCGGTACTAAGAGGAGGAGAGGGGGGGTTAATTAGTGCTTACAATAGAAATGTCAGTTTTGAAAAATTACATTCGATAAAAACTAATATTGGAAAAGAGTGCTTGACTTAAAGTAAGTGAACTAAGCAATTAACTCAGAAAGCAATAGTAATGATAATGAAAAGTAGAATAGAAATTACTTATCGAGTTTATAGTGGTTCGATCGTCGTAATCTACATATACTCCTGATTCCTCTTCACTCGAGGCCATTGGCTTCAATTACTGATCTTCTTTCAATGGGCGAAGATCAACTACTCTTATAACTCTTTCTTCTTTTCATAGGCTCGGGAGAGAACCTTTACACCTCTCTTTCTTTTAGATCTTACTCCTCCCTTAGAAACCTTCTAACTCTAGGAGGAAGAGACTAACTAAACTTAGAGAGATTACAACACTTTTTCAACTAGAATTCTGTCCCCTTTCTGCTCAATTCTTGTATTTCCATGCAGGAATAGTTGGGGTATTTATAGACCCCAAATGACTTGAAAAATGGAGCTAAAAAATATCTCATTCCGGGTTTCCTGGGTCCTAGTTGTAATATCCCTCACTTTTAAAAATTATTAATAAATATTTATTTATAAATCAGAGGACCTATATGTAAATATGAAAATTTCAAGGACTAAACTGTTAAGTTATAAAAAGAAGAAAATAAAGAAAACTAAAAATTTCGGTTTTATCCCACCGCCTCCCACGCTCTCTCTATTTCTTCGAGAAACAGAGAGAAGCGGTGGAGCGTGGGGAGAAGAAGAAGAGAAGTAGAGGGAGAAGAGAAGAAGAGGGAAAAGAAGAGAGGAAGAAGAGAGAGAAGAGAAGAAAAGAAGAAGTAGAAGAGAGGGAAGATGGAGAGGAGAAAGAGAGGCAGCTGCAGCAGCTAGGGCTGCAGCACCTCTGTTTCCCGCAGGTGGAAACGGAGGAGAGGATGTGTGGGGCGTTGAAGATGAAAAGGGAAGAAGAAGAAGAAGAAGAAGAAGATAGCTACGACAAGGCTGCAGCGAGGAGGTGTGTGGCCTTGGGGAGGAAACGGGAAGAGGAGAAGAAGAGGGAAAAGAGAGGGAAGACGGAGAGGAGCGAGAGGTGGCAGCAGCTAGGGCTGCAGCACCTCTGTTTCCTGCAGGTGGAAACAGATGAGACGTGTGGGGTGTCGGGTAGGAGAAGAGCAGAAGAAGAAGAGGAAGAGAAGAAGAAGGGGAAGCAGGAGAAGAGGTTGTGATACCTCTGTTCCCTGCAGAGGAAACAGAGGAGAGGGTGTGTGTGACGCTGGGAAGAAGAAGGGGAGGAAGGAGAAGAAGAGAAGAAGAAGAAAGGAAGGAGAAGGAAGAGGAGAAGGGAAAGAAGTAGCTGCGGCTGCGGCTGTGGCAGCTGCAGCTATGGCAGGGAAAGAGGAAGAGAAAGGAAGAAGGGAAGGAGAGGAAGAAGAGAAGGGAAAGAAGGGGCTGCGGCTGCGGCGATGGTAGCTGTAGTTGGAAGAGGAGAAGGAGAGGAAGATGAGCAGGGGAGGAAGAAGAGGCTGTGGCCGCGGCTGAGGCTGCGACTGCAGCAGTGCAGCTAGGAAAGAAGAGAAGGAAAGGAAGAAGAAGAGAAAGGAAAAGGGAAGAAGAGAGGAAGAGGAGAAGGAGAGGCAGCTGTGGCAGTGGCAGCTGCAGCTGGAAGAGAAGGAGAGGAAATAGAGCAGGGGAGAAAGAAGAGGCTGCGGTTGTGGTGGCTGCGGCCATGGTTGCGACTGCGACTGCGGCAGTTGCAGCTGGGAAAGAAAAGAAAGGAAAGGGGGAAAAAGGGGCTGCGGACGGGATTGCGGCCGCAGCGGCAGCGACTGCGTATGCAGCAGTTATGTCTGCGAGAGAAGGGAGGAAGGAAGGTAGTGCGGTGGAAGGGGCTATGATTGTGGCAGCGGCAGCGGCGGCGGCTATGGTAGCTGCGTTTGGGAAAGAAAAAGAGGAATGAGAGTAAGAGAGAGCAGGTGACTGTGCCTCGATGTTCGACACGTGGTGTAGTTGCGAAGAAAGGAAGAAAACGGGAGCACAAAACGAAACAGAGAGAGGACACGAAGGAAAAGTAGAAGGATTTGGGCTGGCACCTTCTTTGGATCTTCGGATCGAAATATTTGAAAGGCAAGTTCCCTGATCGTTTCTCCTATAATTGCTCTGATATTTCTTATTGCAAGTTTCCTGATTGTTTCTCCTGTAATTGTTCTAATCTTTCCTATTGCAAGTATCCTGATCTTTCCTCACTGCAATTTTATCTCTACATTTGCTTTGAATATGAGGAACTTTGAATTGTCCTAGCCTTGCATTTGATATATCTCCCGTTTAGACGTAACGATTCGAATCTATGCAACTTCTGATATTCTGACCCTTCTACTTTGTTATCTATAACTTCATGTATTGACCTCTGATTTGGACAAAACTTATTTGATCAGAATATAGACTCATAAACCTTTGTTTGATAGCTTATTTTAAGAATTCGGAGTAAGTTTGTCTGCCCAAACTTCTATTTCAAATGAGCCTACAGATTCTGCAAAACAGGGATCGTAATTTCTGACCTTTTGATACTGAACTGCTTATAAGTCCCTGTTGCAAACATTGATTTATGCAAAGCTTATTTCATTGGAAACTAGACTCATAGATCTTTCTTTTTATATATGGATTGAAAGATTTGGAATCCAAACACCTGCCCAGTTATCTGTTGAATCTGACATTATGAATTCTGCCAAACAGAGATTTTGTTCTACGACCCTTGTTTACCACATTATTTGTAACTCTCTCTATTGGATAGTTCAATTCATATGAAGCCTGTCTTATCTGAAAGTATAATCCAATGATATATCTCTGAGTAAATTGGAGCACAATTGATAGTTTGAATCATTTGTTCAATGTGCCTCTTGTATTCTGCTAGAAATCGAGCTTTGGTCGATTTCTAATATTCTGGTTTCATTCCTTTGGAAATTGATATCCGTTAGCTTTCTTATTCAATTGAGCTTTATATTACTGCTTTGAATTCTTTTATGCTCTTGTCCTTAAAGTTATTTGCATTCTTGAAAACTATTGTGTAACGTTTATGCTATATCGTATTGACTCATTTAGGCACATGTGTACCCCATTGTTTCGCATGTGCTTTCGATATGTGCATATTCCATTTCCTTTCAAAATCCGAATACTATTGTGAAAGATTATTGCTTACTTCGTATTGACTCGTAAAGGCACATGTATGTTTTGTTGTTCCGCGTGTGCTTCCGATATGTGCTACTTATTGTTAAAACTGCCCTCTTGTACTCTAGTGTTTGTGGGATTGTCTGGACCTTTACCAGAAATGGTAAAGGGTATGTGCTTAGAGCCTGCGATGCTCTGCCGGCCCCCTCTGACTTCACCTAGACGTGGGTGGATGGAGCTCCCAAACGTGGGAGACTTCTGTCTGGTGGTCATTCAGAAATGGATGAATCACAATTCTGTTTGAGATCCCACTACACCTTCTATATGTTTGATATGATATCCAGAGCTTTGGTTATGTGTTTCTGTACATGCTTTGGATAAGAATGATATGATTGCAACGTCAAGGACGACGTTTGAGCTTCTGTACGGTATTTGTTTTTGATATGCTCTGAAATGGTTCATTCTTTGTTGATATGTTTCGAAATGTTCCATATGCCGTTGATATGCTCCGGAACATTTCATACGCCATTGATAAGCTCCGAAATGTTTCATTTGTTATTGATATGCTCCGAAACATTTCATATGCCTTTGTTATGCTCCGAAACATTCCATATGCCGTTGATATGCTCCGGAACAATTCATATGCCATTGATAAGCTTCGATATGTTCCATGTGTTATTGATATGCTTCGAAATGTACCATTTGCCATTGATATGCTCCGGAACATCTCGTACGCTATTGATATGCTCCAATTACTCTATGCTCCATTTGTTATGAATCAAATATGTTTTGAATGACATGATACATATGATTTTGTATCTAATGAAATGGTATCCTTGAGAATTCTTGTATTCTGCCTTGCATTATGATACCTTACTTATTTGAAACCATTCCTTTTGTTCTGAATATGCTTTGTTACTTGCTGAGCTGTTTTTAGCTCATTCCGTTGTTATATAAATCTTTCAGGTCAGCTTGTCACCAATTGAGATGTTTGATTTGGGCTGAGGCAGTGGATAGCTATTCAGAATTATGGGCAAGTCTTGTTGGTTGTTATGCTATTGTTGTATAAGCATATTTTGTATATAATGAAATGTTGTTGATGAATCGAAATGGATATACTGTGTAAAAGTGTTAGAAGATCTCTCTTATTTGGAATTTCGGAATGTTAAGTCTAATTTATGACGATATGAACTTGTGGTGAATAGTTGGAGTTCTGATTGTATAATTTATTTAGCTTGTGGATTTATAAAAGTTGTTCATGTTTGTCAAGTTGGCTTGGGTTGCCATAAATGTGAATTATTGAGTGATGTGATATATGATTATAAACTGCACAGGTTTTATAGATGTGAATTTGATAGAATGCTTTTCAGTGTCCTCAAATGTGTGTTTGGATCCTGGATTGGTTTGTGTTGAAAACTTTAAATATCATGGATATTTTGAGGAGGCGTGACACTAGTGATACCACCGCCTATGCTGGGCGGTACCACTACCTGCAACACTGAGAATGGGTGGTACCATCGCCTAGACTAGCAGTATCACCGTGTGACATAGTCTAGGAGATTGTGTTTGGGTGGTACCACTACCCAGTTTGACGGTACCACCACTTAACAACTTGGAAAAGTGTACTCTTGACTTTTTCAACTCATAGGTGATTCTACCTAATTTTGTATGACCAAATAGGTCTTCCACTTAGCCCAAAATAGTCCCAACTCAGGCCCAATGAGCCTCTAATTGAGTTGACATAGTTATACCCCAAAACCGACTTAATTAGACTCTAAACTAGTTTAATCTAGATATGATCGATTACAAGCATGAATCTTATATTGTTCGACATGTCATTGGTTCATTCGATGATTCGTCCGATCCTTTCAGTGCATCGTCCTCTCTTGCGGTGTATTGCCCAATCAACATGTTGATCTCCGTAACATCCGATCTCCTTGACGTAATGTCCGATCCTTCTGGCTTGATGCCCAAACTCATGGCAAGAAGCCTTCTACCGATACGTCAACTAATCTTCCAGCTCGACGTCCAATCTTTTGATATGTTCTACTCCGGCCCAATGTTCTATTCCTCATGTTTTAATCGATTGGCCTTTTCTGATCGAAGTTAGTCCTGTGTCACTCAAAATGCAAATTAGATCGTAAACTCATCAATTGATTTCATCATCAAAATCCAAGATTTAACAATTTCTCCATTTTTGATAATGACAACCGATTGATGACGAAGTTTAAATTAAACTCCCCCTATCAATATGTCATAATTGAGATGAACCTTGAATTCAAATGATTCACATCATATGCAATACATCATATATATCATCATAATAAAATCATGAGTATTGCATATATAATCATAATTTTAAAACATCAAAGTGCATCATCATATGTATGATTCAAATCATCATTATACCTTCTCCCCCTTTATTATCAACAAAAAAGAGAAAAATATGACTAGCAAATTTTTAATTATGCAAGCCAGTAAGTTAGCAAGTTTTACATCATTTTAGAACATGTAAGCTAGCAAGTTTTAAAGATGTGCAAGTTTTGATTCTCTTGAGATGTGCAAGATAGCACTTTTTGTTTCTCTTGTGAGATGAGCAAGCTAGCAAGTTTTGCCTTTCTTTATAAGTTAGAAATTTTTGCAAGTTTACAAGTTTTTGCTTCTTGAATTGTGCAAGCTAGCAAATTTTTCTCCTCCTTTGTCATTGTCAAAGAGAAAGAAGAAGAGGGGAATTAATACAATGGTGTAATTCATTTCCCTTTACATCAATTATCAAATCATCACATGAAATATATAAAGAAAAATTAACTTGGTGATGTGATATACAATTAAAGGAATTATATATAATAAAAATCATATCATGAAAGATAATATCAAAGATAATGTGAATACCAAAAGACATGATTCATTTTGACAAATTTTCTCTTAAATAATAAAAAAGAAATATTAAGAGATCAAATAGTAAAATATCTTCATAAAATACAAGAATAATTCGAGAATAAAAAGTAAGTCATCGTGATTCATATAAAGAAAATATCAAGTTATGATTATGAGAATTCAAGATCATGATATAGATAAAGCTCATTCAAATTCAAATAATCAAATAATCAAAATCATCAAAATCACTTTCTTAATTCAAGAGATAACATAAAATAAATTGATCACTAAGAATCACTTGTTAAAAAATAAAAAAACTTTAGAGATATTTAAAAAAAAAATGTATTCTCCCTTTTTTGTTTTAATTTAAGTGATTTGATTTCATATAAAAATACCCAAGTTTTTTTATATCAAATCAAAACATACATCATCGTTTAAAATCAAAAAACAAGATTTATCATAAAATTCTTCAAGATCAATAAATCATAAATAACAAAAATTATTATTACTTCAAATCATCATGCATAATATAAAATCATCAAGCATGATACCAAAACTTTTAACATTTTCGTTACATCATTAAATCATCAAGAATGATTTCATAAATCATCCTTAATTAAAATCATTTTGATACCAATAGTTCTAATTCTAATGATCTTTCCTTTATTGTTTTGGCTAGTGATTTTTATGAAGTATGTTTGATCTCTAGTCATAAGCCTTGAGCATCAACTATCAAAATTTTATTTTTGTTCCTAGCTTTCGATTGTAGATATTTCTATAAGAAAGGTAGGTTTGCTATAGGCACCCATTTGACTTTGGGTCCCTCATAATCAGATCTATCTATTTTACTTTTTGGTATTGAGACATTTATGGTTCTTTTAGGAATCCAAACTAATCTATACAAGCCATACTTCTTGAATGGACATTTATATGCAAAGTGTCCACACCTACCACAAAAATTACATTTATTTTCATGGGAAATATGTAATGTGGGTCCTTTAATAAATAAAGTCGATTTTTGTTAAGTGTTGCCACTCATAAAACCGATTCGTTTTTGTTAAGTGTTGTTACTCATAAAACCGATTCCTACTTTTCTATGTATATGACCCTTATTGGTAAGAATCATGTTTAATGATTTGTTACCAATTTTAAAATTTTCTAATATTTGTTTAGTAATACATTTTCATTCTTTACTAAGTCTAATTCTTCACATTTAGTGTAATAAGTTAACATTTAATTATCATACTTATTTTTTAATTTTTTAAATTCACTAGCAATAGAAGAATGCTCCTTTTTTTAACAATTTATACTTTTTACTAATTAATTTAAAAACATCAAACAAATATTTAAAGATATTGAATAATTCATCGTAAGATAAAGGAGATTCATTTGAGTTATTTACCTTATTGTCGAGAGTCATCAAACTGATGTTCGACACTTCGTCGTCATCGGTTTGCTCCTAGTCTTTGGATACACTCATTTCATCCTAAGTCATCTTGAGTGCTTTCTTGTTCTTTGATAACTTCTTCTTTTTAAGTTGATTTTTATTCTTTGATTTTTATTTTATGAACTTTTTAAATTTAATTATGAGGAGTTTAAAGTCATCATCACTTGAGCTTCCGCTCGAGTGGTTTTCTTTTGTTCTAAGTGTCAAATTATTCTTGTTCTTTGGAAGGTTGTTCTTATATTCGTCATGTGCAATACATGTCATTTCTATTGAATCTCGGATTTTGATGATGAAACCAATTGATAGTATTTATGATTTGATTTACGTTTTGAGTGACGCAGGATGCTTCGATCAGGTAGAGATAATTAAAACAAGAAGAATCATGTTGGGCCGGAGAAAAATATGTTAGAAGATTGGACGTCGCATAGGAGGATCGGTCGACATATCGACAGAAGGCTTCGATCCATGGATTCGGGCATCAGGCCAAGAAGAGCGGATATTGTTGAATCTCGGATTTTGATGATGAAGTCAATTGTCATTTGTTGTCTAATCTATATGTTGAGATAAGTGTGCAGGATTAACTACGATGAAAGTGAGACATGCAGCAGGAGTTGCGCCGGAGTCAAGACAATGATCACGTTGGGAGTTCGACGGAAGTTCGGACAGTCGTCGGAAGTTCTACAGGAACAAATCCGAGAAGTCCATAAACTTGCCAAAGAAGCTCGTCGGAACTCGCCAAGTGAATCGTCGCAAGTCCAGGAGTTTGCCGGAAGTCCGCAGGAGCATCACCGAGGGTTCATCGGATGATCGACAGAAGTTCACCGGAAGAAGCGATTGACGCACCGGAGCAAGTTGCAGTAAATGTCTTAGGAAAAATCATAGTTAGCACATTTATTAAGTTGGAAATGGGAGGTGATCCCATTAACTTAATCTTGGGGCAATTGAGCCCCTGAAAACCCCAAATTGGGCCGAATGGATCAACCCATTCGGATCCTGATTTCTGCCAAGCGGTTGAACCGCCCAAGGCAGGAGGTTGCACTGCCTAGGCTCAGTCTCCGAGCGAGACTGGGAGGTGCAACCGCTCCAGCCAGGCGGTGGCACCGCTTGGGGCTCAGTCTCCGAGCGAGACTGGGTGGTGCTGCTAGTCATAGGTGCCCAGCAAGCCAATCACGTGAGTGATGACACGTGTGACTTGATATAGAATCTTTTTGCTTATTATATTTTGGCGTATATCACTTTATAACTATTGCATAAATGCATATATATATTGTGATGTCCTTGGATTTGTGCAATGGGAATCAGATCATGATGAGATCATGATAATGAGATCGATTAACCTTTAAACACATATCCTAAATAATCCCGGTCATAGGTTACTCGAGAGGGACATCGTGATAACCGGATAGACTGATGTGCTGTATACCCGTCCATATGATGGATGCAGTTGGTCTCATAGCTGCTCGTGTAGGGACACTAGGGATACAGTACAGGTGCTCATTGGAGAATGAGTTCACTGATTGATCCGCTTACGGAATGCTGGATGGTTGATGATGCCTTATTGTCAAACAGCGATTCCGTAGTCCTAGTGGTGTATCTGGTCCTTAGACTTGAGACACCAAGGATGTCCTGTATGAGTGCTCCACTCTTTGATACCAGACTTATAGGTTTGGCTGTCCCAGATCTAGTACAGCTGGTCATTGGGAGTGGTAGTCGACCTTACGAGGGCTATTGAGTGTCGACAGAGGATCATCCACTCTCGGCGTCATGAGAGGAATATCCCATGTGTTCTTGCTCAAACAAATCCCTGGCCAGGGTCATTTGGGTTGAGATAGAAAGAGTTCTCCGGGAGAATCCGATTAGAGCGAGACTTGAGTAGAAACCGTATGGGTCTGACAGCACCATGCTCGATATACGGTCTCTGGGATATTAGATGGATGAGGGACTATAGGTACATGGTAACTGAGGACAGACAGGTCCAATGGATTGGATTCCCCTGTATCGTCTGGGGACTACGGCGTAGTGGCCTAGTACGTCCGTAGTCGATGAGTTGAGTGAATTATTACAGAGATAATAATTCACTGAGTTAGAAGGAGTTCTGACAGGTATGACTCACGGCCAGCTCGATATTGGGCCTAGAGGGTCACACACATATGGTAGGCATTGCGATGAGTAGAGGTTCGGATATGAGATATCCGACGGAGCCCTTGTCTTATTGGATGCAGATCCAATACCCACTAGGGAAGGACCCATTAGGGTTTGACACGGGATCTCTATAAATAGGAGGGATTCACAGCCTCATAGGCTAGAGTTTTTGCTTGCCTTTCCTATTCTCCTCTTCCTCTCCACCTCAGAGCAGGCCTGGAGTTTTGAGGAGCATTGTCGCAACCCTGCTGTGTGGATCATCGCTAGAGAGGAGGATGCTTGACCTCCTTCACCCTCTCCTAAGGATCTACAAGGAAACAGGGATATACGATCTCCCTAGGTAACACAATCTCTATACGCAGTTTTGTGTTTTGCGGATTTTTGCGCACCAATCTTCGCACGACGACGAACATTTTTTTGGGAATTGGGGATTTTTGTTTTCTTGTTCTTCCGCTGCGCATATGATGTCGCCCCCATGATATCCCAACAGTGGTATCAAAGCCAGGTTGTTCGTGCGAATGATTGGTTTTGAACTACGTGTGTTGTGTTTAAGAAGAATATTGACGTTAAAATCGTTGACGCAAAAGCGAGGAAGGGCAGCAATAGTTGCTGCCCTCGATCTGCATGCCTGCAGACACCTGCAGCGGCAGCGGCAGCCGCATCGGCATCGCCGCCAGCGGGCGTGCCGCCTGTAGGCGAGGGCAGTGCCCTCGCCCCGCCGCACAAGCCGCCGCCGGCAGGGTGGCGGCGGCGGCAGCAGCGAAAAGGGGAAAGGGTATTAGGGTTTTCTGGGCAAAAGATAGTTTTGCCCCTCGGAATTTGAGAAATTCCAGTTTCTGTCTTTTATCCAAATTACAAAAATACCCTTAGGAATTGAGAAATTCCCTACATGTCCCTGATTTCAGAAAAATATTAATTAATTAAAAGGTTTAGTTGATTATTATTTTTATTATTATCTAGTAGTCCTACATGATGATGATTATTTATACATGTGATGTATGATGTATGGACGGATGATCATGGACCGTGTGATGTGTGTACTTGTGATTATTATTATTGAGGTCTGCGAACCTCCATTATATTTCTCGTTTATTGTCGGGCCTGCGTGTCTATGATTAAGTTGTAATCACATGAGGAGGCACAGCGGGAGCGTGGATGTAATAGCGGGACCCACGAGACGGACGATCATGATGCATGGAGATGCATCAAGATGTCGACGGAACCGACGAGGACGAGATGGACGATCATAGGGCATGGAGATGCACCGTTGCACACATAGATCTTGATGTGAGTGATTAGGCCTACTGGCTCGGGCCTAATCATATTAGGTTGTGGTCCATGATCATCTGATGTGATTGCTTATACACATACTAGATATGTATATATATTTGCATGCGATGTAGATATATATTAAATATGTATATGTGTGACATGTCATATTAGGAGACCAAATTATAGAAACATCTCTCGATTATATTAAGTCGGTAAACGTGAGGCAATTAGATTGACCCACGTGGCCTTCCATCGTTATGAGTAGGAACCGATTCCCAGTGTAGGTTGAGTTGGTCGAGTCCCTCGAGACTCACCTATATCGCGATTCGCTATCTTGCTTACGATATAGAGATGTCACCGGTGACCTGAGGGCATGGTATACTTGGTCGAGTCCCTCGAGGGTATATCATCAAATCAGACTCATCTTGTAACGAAGGTGTTGACTTAACCGAGCATCATGGTTGGTCGAGTCCCTCGAGGCCATGGTGATTCGGAGGCCGAACAGGATAGGAATCACAAGGAGTTGTGATCGGCAAGAGTTGCCTACCTTTTAGGCTTAGTGTGATTGGTCGAGTCCCTCGAGGTTACACTAAGACGCTGATTGGATCCTGATCCCCACTAGAAGTCTGCCGGAGACTTCCGTTTCACGTGCTAAGGGTGTCGCGTGACTCGTTAGTAAAATAGTGGGAGCATATTAAGATAGAAGTCCATATCTTGATAGTTTATTTCTTGCAAAATCTGCATGTTATTCATTTTTGCTACATCTTTATTTTCAGAAAATTTCGCTTTTAAATCCCTTACGTGGCATACTTGATGTCAACCGCCTCACTGGTCCAAATTATACGGATTGGCTCCGTAATTTGAGAATTGTTCTCACAGCGGAGAAAATCGTCTACGTCCTTGATATAGTGATGCCTACGCCCGAAGAAGGGGCAAGCGAGGATGAGATTGCTCGCTACGTGAAGTACATTGATGACTCCACTCTTGCTCAGTGCTATATGTTGGGCTCTATGACTCCAGAGTTACAGAGACAACATGAAAAGATGGATGCCAGATCCATTCTCCTACATGTCCGCAAATTGTTTGAGGAACAGGGAAGGACTCAACGATATGAGATATCCAAGAGCCTTTTCCGCGCTAGGATGATTGAGGGGACACCGGTTCAGAACCATGTCCTAAAGATGATTGAGTGGATAGAGAAACTCACAGGTCTAGGAATGGTCCTAGAGGATAACTTGTGTGTGGACATTGTTCTTCAGTCCCTACCAGATTCCTTTTCACAGTTCATAATGAATTTTAATATGAACAAGCTTGAGGTGACTCTCCCAGAGCTCCTCAATATGTTGAGGGAGGCAGAGAGTACTATTAAGAAAGAGAAGCCAGTTCTCTACACTGGTGAGACCAGAAAGAAAAGGAAAGCAGAAAGGTCCCTTAAGAAGGGAAAGGGCAAGGGCAAACAAGGTAAAGCAAAGGTTGCTAAGAAAGACCCAGCAAAAGACAAAGGCCAGTGCTTCCACTGTGGTAAAGATGGGCATTGGAAGAGAAACTGCAAAGAGTACCTCGCAGAAAGGGCGAAACAAAAGCTTGATGAAGCTTCAGGTACATTCATGATCAGTCTCCATTTGTCAGACTCTTATGATAACACATGGGTATTGGATACCGGTAGTGCTTATCATATATGCAATTCGTTACAGGTTCTGGCAAGGCCTAGGAGACTAGAGAGAGGCGAGATGGACCTCAAGATGGGTAATGGAGCAAAAGTTGCTGTATTAGCTATTGGCGAGGTCGCCCTACATCTGCCTAATGGAGCTTTTATTGCATTAGATGCATGTTATTTTGTTCCTTCTATTATCAAAAGCATTATCTCCATTTCATGTTTAACAGTTAGTGGATATAAATTTGTTTTTGAGAACAATGGTTGTTCGATATTATTAGATGATAAGATCATCACGAAAGGAACATTGCATAATGGTTTATTTATGTTAGACACCACTCCACATATCATGAATGTAAATGTGTCCAAAAGGAAACGAGATGAGTTGAATAGTGCATACCTATGGCATTGTAGGCTAGGTCACATTCATGAAAGAAGGATTCAAAAGTTGTTAAATGATGGATATCTAGATCCATTCGACTATGTGTCATATGCAACTTGTGAGCCTTGCATTCGTGGAAAACTGACCAAATCTCCATTTAGTAGAACTGGAGAGAGAGCCAATGAGTTGTTGGAACTCATACATAGTGATGTATGTGGACCCATGTCAACTCATGCCATTGGAGGTTACTCCTACTTCATTACATTTACTGATGATTTCTCAAGGTATGGATATGTGTACTTAATGAAGTACAAGTCCGAGGCCTTTGAGAAATTCAAAGAGTATAAGAATGAGGTGGAGAACCAGACTAGAAAGAGTATCAAAACTCTTCGATCAGATCGAGGAGGTGAATACTTAAGTATAGAGTTTACTCAGTTCCTCAAGGACCATGGGATATTATCCCAATGGACACCTCCTTATACACCTCAGCTCAATGGTGTCTCTGAAAGGAGAAATCGTACATTATTAGATATGGTACGGTCCATGATGAGTTTCGCTGACCTACCCATCTCATTTTGGCGATATGCCCTAGAAACCGCAGCTTACCTTCTAAACAGAGTTCCAACTAAGTCGGTAGTGTCTACACCATATGAGATATGGAAAGGGAAGAAGCCTGATCTTAAGGTTGTTAAGATTTGGGGTTGCCCTGCCCATGTTAGAAGACACAACCCCGATAAGTTAGAATCAAGGACAGAGCGATGCAAATTTGTGGGATACCCCAAGGAAACTTGTGGGTATTATTTCTATCATCTCGAGGACCAAAAGGTCTTTGTAGCTAAGAGAGCAGTGTTCCTTGAGAAGGAACACATTCTTGACGGAGACAGTGGGAGAATGATAGAATTGAGCGAGGTTGGAGAACCAAGCTCAAGCACCACTCTACAGCCTGAGTCTGTTCAGGTACCTAATACACAAGTATCAACTTTACGCAGGTCTGATAGAGTATCCCATCCTCCTGAGAGATATGTGGGACATATTAGAGCAGAGGATGTAGAGGATATTGATCCTCAGACCTACAAGGAGGCTATTATGAGTATAGACTCCGGGAAATGGCAAGAAGCCATGAATTCTGAGATGGATTCTATGTACTCCAATAAGGTTTGGAACCTAGTTGATGCGCCCGAAGGTATTGTACCCATCGGTTGCAAGTGGATCTTTAAGAAAAAGATCAGAGTAGATGGAAAGGTAGAGACCTATAAAGCAAGGCTAGTGGCTAAGGGGTATCGTCAAAGGCAAGGTGTTGACTATGATGAAACCTTCTCACCCGTAGCAATGCTAAAATCCATCAGAATTCTATTGGCTATTGCAGCACACTATGATTATGAGATCTGGCAGATGGATGTGAAAACCGCATTTCTCAATGGGAACCTCGAGGAGGAGGTGTATATGATGCAACCTGAGGGATACGTGTCCAAGAACTACCCAAATAAGGTGTGTAGGTTGCTTAGATCCATTTATGGACTAAAGCAAGCTTCCCGAAGTTGGAACATAAGATTTGATGAGGCAATCAGATCTTATGACTTCGTTAAGAACGAAGATGAGCCTTGTGTATACAGAAAGGTAAGTGGGAGCGCTATCACCTTTTTGGTGTTATATGTGGATGACATCCTCATCATTGGGAATGACATAGGAATGCTATCCACAATAAATGCTTGGTTATCTAGACACTTCTCCATGAAGGCCTTAGGGGAAGCATCTTATATCTTGGGGATTAGAATCTATAGAGATAGATCCAAGAGGATGCTTGGCTTGTCCCAGTCCAGGTACATAGAAACTATTGTCAAAAGGTTTGGCATGAAAAATTCCAAGAGAGGTCTCATACCGATGAGACATGAGATATCGCTTTCTATGAGTATGTCCCCAAAGACTCCAGAAGAAAGGGCGAACATGGATATGATACCTTATGCCTCAGCAATAGGGTCTATCATGTATGCCATGCTATGTACTAGGCCTGATATAGCGCATGCTCTGAGTGTCACGAGCAGGTATCAGGCGGATCCAGGCTTGGAGCACTGGAAAGCAGTAAAGTGTATCCTTAAGTACTTGAGAAGGACTAAGGATCTTTTACTAGTATATGGAGGTAATAGCCTTAAGGTTGAAGGCTACACTGAATCAAGTTTTCAGTCTGATGTCGATGATAGCAAGTTGAATTCAGGGTATGTGTACACCTTGAATGGAGGAGCAGTGTGCTGGAAGAGTTCCAAGCAAGATACCACTGCTGACTCGACCACAGAGGCGGAGTACATTGCTGCATCAGATGCAGCAAAGGAGGGAGTCTGGGTAAAGATGTTCATCACAGATTTGGGAGTCGTTCCGAATAGCGAGAAGTCGACTTCCTTATATTGCGACAACTATGGGGCGATTACTCAAATAAGGGAACCCGAGTCTCATCAGAAGTGTTCTGAGGTTCCAGCTTATCAGAGAGATCGTAACCCGAGGAGATGTAGCAGTGGAAAGAGTTCCATCCGAAGATAACATTGCAGATCCACTAACAAAGTCGTTGTCTCAGATTGTCTTTGAGCGTCACAGGAGTCTGATGGGGATCAGACACATAGGTGATTGGCTTTAGGTCAAGTGGGAGATTGCTAGTCATAGGTGCCCAGCAAGCCAATCACGTGAGTGATGGCACGTGTGACTTGATACATAATCTTTTTGCTTATTATATTTTGGCGTATATCACTTTATAACTATTGCATTTATTGCATATATATATTGTGATGTCCTTGGATTTGTGCAATGGGAATCGGATCGTGATGAGATCACGATAATGAGATCGATTCACCTTTAAACACATATCCTAAATAATCCCGGTCATAGGTTACTCGAGAGGGACATCGTGATAACCGGATAGACTGGTATGCTGTATACCCGTCCATATGATGGATGCAGCTGGTCTCATAGTTGCTCGTGTAGGGACACTAGGGATACAGTACAGGTGCTCATTGGAGAATGAGTTCACTGATTGATCCGCTTACGGAATGCTGGATGGTTGATGATGCCTTATTGTCAGACAACGATTCCGTAGTCCTAGTGGTGTATCTAGTCCTTAGACTTGAGACACCAAGGATATCCTGTATGAGTGCTCCACTCTTTGATACCAGACTTATAGGTTTGGCTGTCCCAGATCTAGTACAGCTGGTCATTGGGAGTGGTAGTCGACCTTACGAGGGCTATTGAGTGTCGACAGAGGATCATCCACTCTCGGCGTCATGAGAGGAATATCCCATGTGTTCTTGCTCAGACAAATCCCTGGCCAGGGTCATTCGGGTTGAGAGAGAAAGAGTTCTCCGGGAGAATTCGATTAGAGCGAGACTTGAGTAGAAACCGTATGGGTCTGACAGCACCATGCTCGATATACGATCTCTGGGATATTAGATGGATGAGGGACTATAGGTACATGGTAACTGAGGATAGACAGGTCCAATGGATTTGATTCCCCTGTATCGTCTGGGGACTACGGCGTAGTGGCCTAGTACGTCCGTAGTCGATGAGTCGAGTGAATTATTACAGAGATAATAATTCACTGAGTTAGAAGGAGTTCTGATAGGTATGACTCACGGCCAGCTCGATATTGGGCCTAGAGGGTCACACACATATGGTAGGCATTGCGATAAGTAGAGGTTCGGATATGAGATATCCGACGGAGCCCTTGTCTTATTGGATGCAGATCCAATACCCACTAGGGAAGGACCCATTAGGGTTTGACACGGGATCTCTATAAATAGGAGGGATTCACAGCCTCATAGGCTAGAGTCTTTGCTTGCCTTTCCTATTCTCCTCTTCCTCTCCACCTCAGAGCAGGCCTGGAGTTTTGAGGAGCGTCGTCGCAACCCTGTTGTGTGGATCACCGCTAGAGAGGAGGACGCTTGACCTCCTTCACCCTCTCCTAAGGATCTACAAGGAAACAGGGATATACGATCTCCCTAGGTAACACAATCTCTATACGCAGTTTTGTGTTTTGCGGATTTTTGCGCACCAATCTTCACACGACGACGAACATTTTTTTGGGAATCGGGGATTTTTGTTTTCTTATTCTTCCGCTGCGCAAATGATGTCGCCCCCATGATTTCCCAACAGGTGCAACCTCCCCTGACAGGAGGTGGCACCGCTTGAGCTCAATCTTCGAGCTTTGCCAGGCGGTGCAACTGCCTTAGTCAGGAGGTGCAACCGCCTGAGCTCGGTCTTCGAGCTCTGTCAGGAGGTGCAACCGCCCCTGACAGGAGGTAGCACCGCCTAGAGGCTCAGTCTTCGAGCTCTACCAGGCGGTGCAACCGCTCCAGTCAGGAGGTGCAACCGCCTGATCCCGGAATTCCGGGAATTGACAATTTTGAGCTCCAAATTTGAACTAGGTTGGGGCCTATAAATACCCCACCCATTCAGCATTGAAAGGATATCAACTTACACCGAAATCTTGATCTTTTTCTGTGATTCTTAGAGCTCAAAATTGTTGTAAAGGCCAAAAGTTATTCTCCCTCTGTTCTTCCAAGTTCTGAGTTGTAAAGAGAAGAGAGAAAATTCTGTAAGGGTTGTCTCCTAAGCCCGTCAAAAGGAGTGAAACTGTAAAAGGGTGGTTGGCCTTCACCTATTGAAGGAAGACCTCTAGTTGACGTTGGTGACCTCGTCGGTGGAGGAAGCCAAAAGTGGAGTAGGTCAAGATTGACCGAACCACTCTAAATCTCGGTTTGCATTTACTTTGAGCATCTTATCTTTACTGCAAACCTCCTCAATAGCTTACTGCCTTCTGTGTTTTTACGAATGTGTTTCAAAGTTCAGTGCTTTCCGAATCGGGGTTTAAAACGCAAATTAGTTTTATCATACGAACGTCGTATTTCAGTTTGCGCTTACTTTCTAATTTCCATTATAACTACAAACTACCTTTATATCTTTGCTTTAACTGCATCTCGCCTTATCTCAAGTTAAAGTGGTTTACGAATCAGCTTTTATACCGAAATCACTTTTATAGTACGAACGTCGTATTTCAGTTTGCGCTTGCTTATATTCTGATTTCCATCATAACTGCAAACTACGTTCATATCTTTGCTGCATCTCTCCTAGTCAAAAGTTGAAGTGATTTACGAATCAGCTTTCTTACCAAAATCACTTCTATCGAACGAAAGCAGTTTTCGATTTTAATCGCAGAAGGTTTTCTGCTGCACTAATTCACCCCCCCCCCCCCTCTTAGTGCTCTTGATCCTAACATATATTACGCCAAGGATATTAGAGTTGCGAAGGTCAACTGACCGATTGTGTAATAGGGGCAAGAGAGGACCATCCACCAAAGAATCAGACGAAGCATCGATGGACCAATGACATACCGAACAAAATGATTCATACTTAGTAATAATTGTCTAGATCAAAGTATGTTTTTATATGTGCAGGATTAATTACGATAGCAAGGCATAAAGCAAAATGAAGTCCCGGAGTTAAGAACGCGATTTCGTTGGAAGTTCGAGAGTTCGTCGGAAGTCCGGACATTCGTCGGAAGTTCTACCAGAATTGACCAAGAAATCCTAGAGCTTGCCAAAATAAACTCATCGAAACTCGCCAAGAAGATCATCTTGAAGTCCAGGAGCTTGCCGGGAGTCCGCTGGAACATTACTGAGAGATCGTCGGAAGTTCGCAGGAAGATCGCCGGAAGAAACCAGACTTATTTAGCTTATTGTATGCCTTAAATTTCGTAGTTAGCATATAATCTAAGTTTGAATCAAATTGAAACCTATAAGTACCCCTCTCATCCCTAGTTAACTAACATAAGCACAAAGAATTTAAAAAGGGAAAAACATTGTTATAATCTCTTGTGAGAATCCTCCTCTTTTAGTCTAAGTGTTAGAATTGTTTGAGAGAGGAGTGAGTACTTGTAAAGGTTGTCTCCTAAACTTGTGAAAAGGAGAATAGAGGTGTAAGAAGGAGGTTGATCTTTGCCTATTAAAAGAAGATCGATAGTGGATGCCGGTGGCCTCGTCGGAAGAGGAATCAGTGGAGTGGATGTAGGTCACGACGACTGAACCACTATAACTTGGTTTACATTTACTTCTTGCAATTTACTATTATAGCAAACTGCCGCTCCTCCTTATTGTGCTTTTACTACGCCTACACTCGCATACACTTTCAAGTTTCCGAAATCGGTTTTATCGTACGAAACAAAATTTTTGAAACTGATGTAATTTTTACCGCTACACTAATTCACCCCCCCTCTTAGTGACTCATTCCTAACAATTTCATAGGTCATCAAAGACCCAATGAGTTCTTCAAGTTGAAAGTTATTTAGGTCCTTTGTTTTTTGTAATGTTGTTACTTTTGGATCCCAATTTTTTTGGAAGGATCTTAGTATTTTATTTTCAAGTTCAAGGTTAGAAAAAATTTTACCAAGTGCTTTTAAACCATTGATGACATCTGTAAAATGGGTGTACATATCTCCAATGATTTCGCTTAGTTTCATTTGAAACAATTCAAAACTATACATCAAAAGATTAACTTTAGAATCATTAACTCTACTTGTGCTTCCGTATGTGACTTCAAGAGTGTGTCAAATATCTTATGCAGTTTTACAAGTCAAAATATGATTAAACTTGTTTTTATCCAAAGTACAAAATAGAGTGTTCATAGCTCTAGCATTCAAAGAAAAAAAAATTTTCTCCAAATTATTCCATTCGTTTATTGGATTAGAAGACTTTACAAAATCACTTTCGATAATATTTCATAAATTCAAATTCATAGAAAGCAAGAAAACTCT